>NC_091944.1:17067771-17145271 GCF_041260155.1 Ptychodera flava | reverse complement strand
TTTTAGTTTTTCGAAAATCGAAAATTTCCTTATAGAGTTAACGCAGGGGTGACAATCATTTTGAATTTCAAATATCGGTAAATGACAATTCGCTTCACAGGTACCAAACTCTGCACGATGACCTCTGATACTTATTATTTTATTTGGTAAAAGAATGATTTAAAGTTTGATCAAATTAAGGAAAGTTTAAGCAAAAGTTGAAGTCTTTAACTTGCGAGACGCATACTACCGTAAAAAAGAACAGATTGTGATAAAATGGTCACATGGTACAGCAACTGGCCCTGTAGAAATGGCAGATTAATAAAAACCACCTGTTGGATCAGAGCGTGTAATATGGGTAATTGAACAAAATTGCAGCGTAAAATATCGCTTCAACCGTAATAACGGTATGCCGTGACAAGGATGATCATTATCACTCACCGCAATCCGGAGTCGACGGTCTCCAGTCGATGACCACGCCCCTTTGGCCACAGTCATGCGCATAGTGGGCGAATGCGTCGCAGTGGCACGTGTTGTCCTCGCACTTACAGAAATCTTGCAAACAACTGTGAATATAGGTGACTGGGTGAAGAACTGAATGGCATGCTGGAATTCGAAAACAATGCACAAGTCGTTAAGAAGTAATAAGAAAACTTAAGATTTCGACGCAACTGCGGTGATATGAAAGCTAGTTATTCTTTAAACTGATTTTACCGGTCGTGCGTTGTAGATACCGTAAGCGATATATTATTCGTCGAAACTTGTCCGAGGCAAGAATTTATCTCTTTATGTGATGACCATACATATATATACGCTTGTTTGCTGTACGTCAATATTTTTTATTGACACACAAGAAGGTATGTTGCAAATATTTATTAAAACAATTACGCATCTCATAAAATGGAATATAATTGCCTATTTGTCGGCTTTGATTGCGCTGAATCATAGGCTGTGGATCGGACCTCCGTTTTATGATAAAATCTCAGAACACCATTCGTCTGGGATTAAATCAAATAATTAGTCCGAGTGTAAACTCATAAAATAGTTTAATGTCTAGAATTGCGGTACAGTGGAATGTTCAACCGGATTACGGTCATAACTGACTTGAGCAGAAACGCATGTTCTACAGTTCGCAACACATAAAAAAGTTATTCTTGACAATTTACGTCAATGTTTCGTTACAAACCTTGGAATATAGGATCGGTTTGCATGCGCGAACAAGTCTGTTCCGCCTGAAATGCATTCTGGGAGAACACGTCACATGGATTCAGGGTGACTGGGTCACTGGAAGGAACATTGGTGCACGTCTGATCAGCTTTCCACTTGTTACCAAAATCAGCTGGATTCACTTCGATGTCACCTGTAGAAAATGAAAAATTAAAAAAAAAATCACATTCTATAAACGATAATTCAAAAGACACAAATCTTTATAAGAGCAAATAATTACAGATTCTTTTGTTTCTCGTTCTGTCTGACAAAAATGATGCGAGGATTTACTTTCCTTGTTTGATTTTTAAGCTCACAAGATCAAACTTCTGATATAAAACAACAAAACAGGAATTTTAACATGGCGAGGTAATTCTGACACTCAGCAAGGAGACAATCACGTAACTGTAGAGTGTGATTAATGTAATTCCTCAGATATTAACATTTTCCGCCATGAGAAGCCCACTGTTGTACTTTTATTTTCATTTTTTACCCCCCACCCCAAAAAATTGGCAGGCGCGACCAGTCTCGATCGACGCGTGAGGGTGAGAAACGACATTTCTCTCTCTTTTTTTGCCTGAAGTTTTGCATCGATTCCAAAGGTTTTTCAAGCGCCCATCATCATAATAGACAGTTTTTGAATACTCTACAAGTGCATATTTCTTGTTCTTAATTTGTACTACAGCATGGCGGTAAAAGATTCATCGAAAACGTAGAACCGATCACAACAAAACATATCGTTTGACTCTCGTGTGCATCAAATGCCCTTTATCTCTTTCCTAACACCGTATACTAGTAGAAGACAGGAAGATCCTTTTTGAGGTCGCCATAAGGGTAAGATTTCTTCTTGATTCTAAAGTCTGTCCACACCAAAAAACCTGCATATCTTACTCAGATTTGCATGCTTGAGTACAGACAATGCATACCCTGTTTTGTGTAGAAGTCATCAAGCTGGTTGTTGTTAAAAGTACCGCAGAGACCACAAGTGTTGTTGGCGTGATCTGCAGTGGCAGTGATGTAGGCTCTACTATCTCCATCCCATAATACTTGCAGTCCATTGTGTAGAGTTGCCTACAAATAATAAAGCAAACGAAATATATTAAAGTTGCAGGCGTGTAATGATCGCTGTGTACTACCAAGGTGTTTCAGGAAAATTTCAATTCAATATACTGACAAATTTAAAGCAACTGTAGCGGTAACTTTTGATTTACTTTCCGTTATTTGGGGGAAATGTATGCTTGTTTTCTGGACCAAAAGTAATATAAATATTGTCAAATCTCACAGTTATTGTCCCGCTGAGAACAGTTTCTCTTCATAGAGAAATTAGAACCATACCTTCAAATACACTGACGTCACTTTCTCAATCAGCACGTCGCCGTCGACGTCGTGCGGAAATGACGTCACATCATCGCCATCCACATAAACCTGGTGGTTCTTCTTCAGTTTCACGTGAGACGCCCCGACCTGGATGTGGAGGCTTGCAAGACAGGTACGCCCTTCGATCTGGCTACACTGTGCCGTCTCCCCGATGATCTTGTAATCGCTGGTCGCATCAAAGCAGTCTTCGACGACGACGTAGGTACACTCACCGTGGAAGTTGTACTTCTTACCGTCAAACGTTTCAAAATGCGGATCTCCCCAGATTGAACAAATTCCTGTCAAAAGAATAAGACAGGTAATTATCTTCACTGGAATCGTTTATCTTAGGAGACAAATGTCATGGTTACAGAAACACAGGAGAGGAATTTTGTTCCATATGTTTCCACTGATGAGAGTACTACATGATGGACACCGTTAAAATAATAACTTGACATGATCATGATCAAGCTAATTTTATCCGCAATTTTAAAGGTTCCCCCTTTTTTCTCATCGACGACTGTTAGATTTCCCTCACGTATTGGGGTGGTCACTGTACAAGTGAAATAACAAAGAAAATTCCGATCTGAAACATTTCCATGAAAGTAGACGGAAACTAATTCACTCACCGTCGCACTGGTTTGCTGTGCAGAGATCCCATTTCCCATTGTGGCAGATGCTATGTGATGAAAAAACGAAAGCAATTGTAAAATGGCGCGTGTAGGAGCGTCAAGGCACTGTTAAAGCAAAAGGACATTAAAATTTATAAATTTGACTCAAGGAACCTTATAACAATACTCCTTCAAAATCAAAAAGTTAGATAAATCGTGCAAAGTTTCGGGTAAGACAAAGTATCTAAAATTTACCGACATTTTCCAACTCAAAATGGCCGCTTTACCCTCTGTTATCTAAATACCAGGAAATTAAATTTTTGATATTCACAAAAACAAAGACATTGGAAAATTCATTTACTCCACATGTTTCGAGCGAGTCCACACAGTACAAGCAGCACAGAAATATATGAAAGTCCGAAAAATGTTCCCGAGACACATTCTGCCTTAAGAGAAGACGCAATACGGTGCCAAACTATCATACCATTATTTACCGACCACAGAAAGAAACCGAACGACAGATTACATGTGTTGAAGGCAATTATGATCACGTGATAAAAGACTCTGACTTACAGATTATTGTCTTCCCTATAATTATACCTTGTTGTACGCTGGCATTTCATTTGTAATTTATTCATACAATAAATGTGTAAAATTCAAAAAACTCTTAGAATTCAGGGCAAAGTGAATAGGGAAGAACGCAATGAAAAATAAACTTGCCGTTGATTCGTCAGACTAGTGATTAGCATTTTATTAAGGAGTGCGTCAATTGGTTCAATTCTACCCACCATTCATTGCAGTCCTGAGACAGGACGGCGCCAGGCGCATACTCTTCACCCTGGTAAGTACACGTACACTCTGAGAGGGGTATACACTGTCCGTCCTGCAGGTACGTACCGTCCGGGCAACGACAGCCGTCTACACAAAAGTCCTCCTCGCATATTGGTTGTTTCTGCAGGCAAGTCTGTGGGCACGAAGTGCCGCAGTGGTCGTACACGAGACCTGATTCACATGTAATTGCTGAAATATAAAAAATACATTAAAATCCAAGGCTAGAAACAACGGAACGAAATCTACAGCTTGTGGCATTCGAACCTTTTTTAAAAGAGTATCGACAAAGTAATCAAGTTGCGAATTATGAAATTATTTAGGTTTGTATCGGTGAAGGTAAATGGTAGCCTTCCCATAATTCTTAGCAGTTGAGATAATCATGATAGCATGCCCGGCTATCGTACAACTCGAGGTAAATATAAAGTTTCTTGTACAACACGAATCTAAACTTACGGCAAAGCTGATCTGTCCTCCAGTCCAGGGTGACACCATGACGTTCACACTCTCGGGCGTACGCCTCGAAGTTGTCGCATGGACATGACGATTGTGTTTCATTGCAGTTACATGTCTCGTGTTCACAGGCGTCAATGTACGGTTGGGGATCCACGGTCTAAAAGCAGATACCGATACATTTTTAGCATGAAACTGAAGACAGGAAAATGAAACGGGTCTACGCTTCCTAAAGCATGCATTACTTGTAGTATTAAATACATGCAAATGTTCCATGACCCCTAAAATCATCGATGTCTCGTCCGTTATCTAATAAAATTGGGTATTTTTTTAGTCAATGGAATGCACATTCAGTTTTGAAAAATGCTTTTATCACGAATAATGTGATATACTTTTGTCAATAAATTTCAGTTTTTTGTCAGAAAATTACTTTTAAGGAAGGTAGAAGTGGTTAAATGCGCAGCACTTAATACAGATATTAAATTCATTCGATATTTTGGTTTAGTTTACAGTGTTCTCCACAGCTTGGGAAAAAGGAGGGGCAACAATTTACATAACAATGTATAATTTGCATATTCTTTTGTTGTTAAAATATATTCTTCTCCAAACGGAGGGCTCGACCATCCCTAAAAATACCCTTGTGGAGATCCCTGGCTTATAAACTGCATTGCCTTTATTATATCGACAGCAAGATACGCCAATGAGGCAACCATATGGTAGAGAAGCAAGCGATTTGCTAAGATCATCTAGACACACATTGAACAAGAATCTCAAATTAATATTGCTATTTCGAGGGCCACTATGATGAATCCTTGTCATTACTCTACCGATTGTCTACTGATGGCGCAATTTTTCTTTAGATATTGTATTTATTGCCGTTTAGGGCACGATTGCTTTTTATGCTTTTGGCGCCTTAAATAAAATTCTTTGTTTGCCGTCCGCGTGTTGGTAGATTTTTAGAGAAAACTAAGAAAACAAATACAATGTTAACACTATTAAAATAAAAATATTATTTTTCAAAACGAAACCAAATAAAAATTGAGCTTATGTTTATACACTTGTGTTTTTTTGTCTGTGTTTGTTTTTTTCCCCGGCTGGCTAGTAGGTTTTTCAAAATTCCAAGGACGGCAAACAAAGAATTTTCTTTAAACTGCCTTACTTACTGAATGACACTGATCGAACGGCGGCTGCTGCAACTGTGAGCACGTGGTCGTGACGTAGGCTTGATGCTGGACGAATTCCTGATATTGGTCTCTGTACGATGGCGGTATGTACACGGACGTACACACGGGTGGTAGCGCTGGCGCCGCTTCGCAACCTATCATCAAAATGTTAGATTTTTGTACCCGTTAAAAAATAACAGATTAATTGATAAATCAATTTCTTAATTGATTGTTTTATTTATTTATATATTCATTGTGAACAGAAAACGAAATTCAACTCAACATTCAACTCTCGAAAGATGGAGACTCGGAGAAGTGGCGTTGCTCTAACAGAGCGGCTACAACACTGTGTATCGATGTTCACAGTATGCAAATGTAAAGTTCAACAGCATGAGTGAGCTTGCTGATTATAATCCTGGACAAATAAGTACCATACGAGAAAATGTCACATCATATTAGTAGAGAGCTAGGAATGATACTCTTTTTGCCCGCCTTTCTCGTACGATTTCCGCCAGGTTGTTTTATTTTCTTCACCAAATATTTTAAAGCCCCAGTGCTGCTAACTTTCGATGGTTTTTTTTCATTATTTTAATTTTATAAATCAATTGCAACTTCTTATTCTACTCTCCAAAGAATGTTGAAACACCCACTATTTAGCTTGTCAACTTAGCGTCTATATGTGTGAAATGCATGGTTATTGTTTACATTTGAATTCTAGTCCGGACCAGAAGTCAGTTTTCAACAATAACAATGCACTTTACAACCATAGGGGCTGAGTTGACAAGCTGGATACTGTGTATATCAACATTCTTTGGGGAGAAGATCAAGGAATTATGGTTCACATTCAAAATAAAAATGGTGAAATTATCATCAAAAGTTAGCAGCACTGGGGCTTTAAACAATAATGTCAGATGATCAGAGATAATCGATACATCATAGGCTATCCGCCTTGCTGGTAATGCTACCGTGACTGACCTTCGTCTTCGAGGAACACCTTCCAGCTCTCCGCAAAGAAATAGGGGTCACTCTGCACATGCCCGCTCGAGTCCGTGAAATCATCGCTCGGGTCGTTGTTGTAACGCCCGCACAGTCCACAGGTGTGATCCCAGTGATCAGCGGTGACAGAGACACCGATATATTCCCGTGCGTCCCACACGATCCTGAAGCCGCCGAGACTACTGCGTACAAACACGTAATGAGCGACGTTCTCGATCAGAAGACCGTCTACGAAGGTCGGGAGAACCAGGCTCTGATCGCCCTTGGTTACCGACACGCGTCCGTCATCTTCGACCGTCAGGAAGACTCCGTTCTTTGGGTTGCCGGTTGTGTCGACGGTGATCGAACGCCTGCACTCGGGGTACTCACAGTCACCGTCGTTGTGGACGTAGACGTCGAACATTGAACTGAAGCAATCGGAAACGAGTTTGTACGTACACTCGCCCTTGTACATGTAGTGAACCCCGTCAAAGGTTTGATATGCGTCCCTCCCCCAAGTTGCACAGTATCCTGACTTGTACGGTGACGGCATCGGAACTAGAAAAAAGAAAATATATCATTTTGCCGAATTTTTCAAACATTCCTTCAAGTGTGAAACTGTCGTGTTTTCGCTTTTCTCTTTTTTGCTCGCGGCGAATCTATTCAAAGTTGGTTGAAGACAAATTTTACAGACTTGTTGACTGAATCAAAACCAATCAATGTTGAATGTAAACATGCCATATACACACTATATCTTAACTGCTTACATTTTAAATAGTTTTACTTTTATTATTTCTGAACAGACACATGAGTTTGTTCAGTGAACGTCAGGAACAGACATTGTGCAAACAAATTCAAGTTCGTCCACCATTGAACAGTGACACAAAATATGTGTCGAAGCTGTAATTTTTGATAATGCTTGCATTATTTCAACTCTGGAGAAAAAGTATACATTTTTATCTCCGCTCTAGATGTGCTAGTATAGACAATAAGCTTTGCAAACACCGCTCAGTGTGTACGGTATTCAAAATTATCGTTGAGAAATGACGTAATGTCCGGAGTAAAACTTTGGTTGAGAATAGTAATGTGGGATTTACAGATAAAGGCTGAGTTGACAGTTCGAACAATTGGCATATTTCAATGATGATGTTGGAAGTAGAACAAGGAAATGCACTGATCTGACAGAACACAAATAATGATGAGAATTAAAATTTGCAGCTGATGCTGCCAATATGAATTAAAGGTAAGCCGTCAATCCTGCAGTATATGTACTTATAGACACTAGCACTCCCTATTGTTAATTCTGTCCTCAACCCTAATTTTGTATATTTTGTATCCAACTTGAAGTATTAAATTGCAGCTAAAATTACTTTGAAAAATATCCATTAGGCTAAAAAGCATCCGTTTTACGTTAGGTATTTTTAGACTTGAGTCAACCCCCATCTTACGGGACATTTAGCATGGGGACACTTTTGAAGTCAGGGTTTGTCTTAACGTGACATATGATACAGTATATTTGTGCGTCACAGTATAGCGACCCTGAGGTCACAGACATATCAGAGAATAAATTATGATGGTACCAACCTGTCCGAGTTTCATTTGTCGGAGATAACGTGATCTGCTTTGCCATAGTTAACGCTTTAGTCGTCGCAGGCTCCGTAGACGATTGTGTCGTAGGCTGAGTTTCGCTTGTTGTCGGCAGTTGTGTCGTTGATGGCGCTTTGCTCGTTGTTGGAGAAAATGTCGGCCTGCGTGGGATCATAGGTGCCGCCTTAATCCCAATATCTGAAAATATGTACATATACAGGTGCCCGCCAACTGTTAAATTTCATGAATATCTCAAAATCGTCACAAAACATGTTTTGAAGGCTTACATGCCGATTTTTCTTATTTTTGACCTTGACCTAAAATTTGGAGGGAAAGTAGAGCTGTTCGTAACTGCCCTCCCGCTGGCATACAAGGAAAATGTGCCCTCCCACTGAATTTTGATGCCCGCTACCCTCCAGTACCTGTAGTGTGCCCGCTCCCCACTCCCCACAACATTTCAAGCTCCCCTCTGCCCTCTCCCCACTACTGAAATTTCCCATTGCCAACTAGATGCCTACTAGGCAACCCAGATCAATGCAAACCGTGCGAGCAGCTAGCAGTATACCTTGGAACATTGCTCCCCTCTAAGTTAGGTGCTAAATCTCCCCTCAAGTTCTATCAACCACGCTGCTTTCCCCTCCCTCTACGTATCTTCCGGTGCCCACTGTCAAAATTTTCTCCCCGCCCACTGAAAATAGTGAAATTCCTTCCCCGCCCACAGAAATATCGATATTTTCTCCCCGCCCGCTGATCAGTTTTGAAATTTGCCCGCCCGCTGAAAAACTTCGCACGAACACCTTTTTGCACGAACAGCTTAGTTGACGGCACCTGCATATATGTACATCATGAATTTTTATCACTTGTTCATTTAAATTGGGCTATTAAAGTAACTACGGTAGGTGCATGGTAATATCAATGTTTAGCGTGTCTGTCTCAGGCTGTCTGTCTGTCTGACGGTCTGCCTGTATGTGTGTAGGTCCGTTGGCTTTCACAGCTACTGTTAAATATCAGATGGATCTTGGTACGATGTTCAATCGTGTCTTGATACGATAACATCGAAAGACATTTAGCGAAGTCAAGTGGATTAATCGAAAAAATGCAGTTTTGCGAGCATCAATAAATGCAACGCCAAAGTCGATAAAACTTGTTTAAAGTTGCATAGTGGCCATCTAGTTCGTGTTGAGTTTGAGTGTATATGTATGTTATATGCACGGTGTTAGTCCCTTGTTCTCAATCGAAAGTTGTGTAAATAAATTATTTGATTTTGTGAATATAAAGCTGATAAACAACCTGCCGTCCACTTCCGTCAGTGGTATTCAAAATTCACCCTTAAGATAATCTAAAAACTGCATTTAGCAATGTCTTGTCAATTAACTACTTATTTGCATGATAAATTTCTGTACCAATTTTGATGAAGCTTGTGAAAGATAGTATCCTCACTCAGATATGTTTGGTCGAAGAGATATTCAGCGTGTTTGAACTTTACCACCATTTCTCATATTTAGCAAACCTTTTTTTAATAAGGCCATACGAATGTTGGGGCTGAAAACAAGACAATACTCTCTTTCCTTATTTTTTTTAATGTTTTCAGTGATATTTTATAACGAATATCAGCCTATAGCATTCCAGTACTACCTCCGAACAGCTTGCACATGCGTACCGTTCAGCAATCCAATATGTGTCGCACGAGGTCGCTCTAACGATGGCCGATTACTTGACAACACCTCAGGTGCTGCTTCAGCTACGGTGACCACTAGCATAGTGCTGTGGTGACACGTTGCACAGCGTATTTTTCTGCTTGATATTACGTATTTTTAAAGATTCATACAATTTTCAGTAACTGTTGAATCAACATTGTTATATCGGTTGGGTGTGCTTTTGTGCACAACAAGCAGCTGTAAAACTGAGTTGAATAAAATTTAGCTTCTCATGACATTCAGTAACTTTTTGGGGGGAATGTCAGTCATTCGAAGCTATTTAAGACCAAGATTAAACACTGTAAGCTTATAATGTTTTTTTCTATAGGAAGTATGATCCTTATAAGATGTTATATTACATATTTGCCAATACTAGTGAATTTTGTGACGTCATCCCCCAGATTATTACTGATGATGTATCCAATTATCCTGCACTGTGGCCCGGATGTTTTCTATAGCTACGAAATTCTCTGGCATTACCAAAACTATAAAACAATAGCAATAAAGTACCCCCCGCCCAAAATGGACTGAAGCAAACTTTGTACTCCATAATGTACTTTGCTTCGCCTTGTGCATTGATTTTGTCGTGCAAAGTTTGCTTTCATCCATTACTGGCCGGGGTGGGGGGAGGGGGGTTTAAACGTTTGCTTATATAAATTGCACGTAGGGTAGCGTCAAGGTGTTTAGTCATACCAAAATTGAGTTTGTTTGTTACTCCAAATACATGTATGTAAAGAACGAACACCCTTCATGTTTCGAAAACTATTGCTAGCATATAAATTGTAGATTCTCTGCTTTTTGAAAACGTATTGTATGCGGAGGTTTGCATGTCATCTTTGGTGAGAAATATTG
Organism: Ptychodera flava; assembly: GCF_041260155.1. Lineage (NCBI taxonomy): Eukaryota > Metazoa > Hemichordata > Enteropneusta > Ptychoderidae > Ptychodera > Ptychodera flava. The sequence continues at coordinate 17,134,564 of NC_091944.1, read as the reverse complement.
CCTTGAAAAAATTGTCGGTAACATACGACACCACCCTTAACCTACCGTCAACAACAGGTGGTGCAACTTTTGTGTATTTGCCGGCTGTTTCTTCAAGTCATGCCGTGAATGTCATTGATGAAACACAGCAATGGTGGTGAAGGCGTAATATTCCATGCACAAAAACTTCCAAATCCTATCCCTTTCAGAACAATGAATGTTCAAAAACGACCATTGGTTCATAATCCAGGTGCTAGACAAGTACCAAGCGACCTACCGGCCGATATAGCTCGCTGTGTTATGCAAAAAATAACTATTTGTGACAAATGTGTTGATGAAGAGGCGGAAATCTTTGATAGCTGATTTCAGGATGGCCTGACAAAGAATGTCAAAAATAGCTGCAAAAATACACATTTGAAGATTCTTCATAATTTGAACATATTACATGATCATCCATGGGAACATGTCAACGAAAGCTACATGGATATTTTTGAGAAACAATTTTTTGACCAAAAACCGCAAAATTGCCAAAAAAAATACAAAATTGCAGATTTTATCATAGTTTCAATACATCATAAATAAGATAACCCCTAGGAACCTATATACCAAATATCAAATCTATCAGACAAGCAGTTTTGAGAAACAAATTTTTGACCAAAATGACAAAAATTACCCCCAAAATATAAATGGTAGATTTAATTATAATTTCATCATAAATAAGATAACCCCTAGGAACCTATATACCAAATATCAAATCTATCAGACAAGCAGTTTTGGAGAAACATATTTTGACAAAAATGCCGAAATTTGCCCCAAAAATACAACATTGTAAATTTCATCACAATTTCAATTCATTACATTTAGTTCACTTGTACAAACCTATATACAAAATATCAAAGCTATCAGATTAGTAGATTTTAAGAAACAAATTTTTTGACCAAAAATCGCAAAAAATTGCCCCAAAAATACAAATAAATTTCACCACAGTTTGAACAAACCTAACTGAGGTCACTCCAAGTGAACTGCATACCAAATTTCAAAGCAATTGGACGTGCAGTTTCAGAGTAGAAGGCAATTGTTGACGCATGATTTCGACGGGCAGAGGACGGGCGGACGACGGACGAACGGACGGACGGACGACGACGGACAATCAGCCTATCTGAAGCTCAGCGTTGCTGACATCAACGGAGCTAAAAGGCAATCTGTGCGAGAATCTGTCTTCACGCAGCACAATAGACACTAGAAAACCAGACATCCTTGGCAACGATACCTCACAAGATGTTGATACTTGCTGATACCGATTGCACTATCTCCTACTTCATTTGGTTATCATTCTTTTGTACGAGCGTGTGGATGTGTGCAGTCATTGACACTATAACACTGTGTTGTAAAATATGTGATGTTGTGTTGCTAAGGTCGCCGAACTAGGTGCGCTCATGCAGTATTCGCCTCTTCAAACGATTCCATATTCATTAAATTTTGTGAATTCACTGTATTCAGAGGGACTCTGCCTAATCTTGCACAAGTCGCGACTCCCATAGTCGCTGATTCTGAAATTTTCCTCGTTAATATGTGTAAATAGATAATATATTGGAGTTCTCGGCATAGTGACCAGGATAATGAGCGACCAACGATGCTGATTGTAAGAGGGTTAGACCACAGTCGCTTGTGGTTCAATAAACGGCTAGAGCCCAAGTAAGCATAAGAAAGATTATTCTCATGGAATCTGAATGTTTATCTATCTATCTATCTATCTATCTATCTATCTATCTATCTATCTATCTATCTATCTATCTATCTATCTATATATATATATATATATAATATATATATATATATATATATATATATATATATATATATATATATATATATATATACATACACACTACATATATCTCATTGTAAACATAAATCTACTTACAAGAGTACGGCACTTTTTAAAGCGCATTTGTGTACAAGAAATTTGATTACTGAATTTTGCCTAATGTCATTTCACCGTATCTGATAGTCCATGGTGCAAACAACGAAATTTGCTGTATCCGAAGAAAACCAGATGCATCTGCGCATTTATAAAGATGTTTGACAATTGATATGAATGTACTTCACTGGGATATGGTCATTAGAAGTGTATTTGTGAACAAGAAATTTGATTTTGAATTTTCATCAAAAGTATCATTTCACTATACAAGGTTATCTATAGTGCAAACTATGAACATTTTTTTAGAATACAAAACTGGCAATATCTTTGCATTAATATACCTTTTGACACGGATATGAATGTAATTCACTGGAATATGATGATTATTGATTAAGAGGGCAATCGAGTACAAGAAATTTGATTTTGGACTTTCACCCAAAAAGTGTCATTTCACCATATACGGTTGTCTATAGCATAAACCATGCACAAATTTTTTCCAACACAAAACTGCCAATATCTGCGCATTTATGCATCCTTGAAAAGTGATATCAATGAACATCACTAGAATATGGTGATTAAGAGGGCACTACGAATTGTATACTAGAAATTTGATTTTGGATTTCTCATCTCACCACACTATCACAGTCAGCAATACCGTGTTCACGAGCACGAACTGTAAATGATCATCAGTTATTGAAACACAGCTGTCTCATTGGATGACTTAAGAAAACTGCATGGTTTAAGAAATCATCGTTCTCTGCCAAGTTCAGAGTTATTTATCGGTAGGATTGGCATTGAGTGAAAAGTTGGAGGCCCACTTATAGTACTCTTGAATTTTCAAGACGCCCCTTCAACATGCTGTTTTTGTGGCCCCTCCACCCCTCCGCCGTAAATGACGCCCGTTACCTTACAGGTGCCCAGGCCTCGCCGTGTATCGAACCACAACCGACTGTTGGTACGACGACGTGCTTTGATGGGTCAAACTGTGTCTTACCAGGACTTAATTTACATGCTAAGTCTAATGTCACGTTGAAGGGTCTTCGTCGCTGTATTAATTTACCTTTGCGTGACAGCAAATGATAAAATTAGGACTTAATTTGAGAACGGTTTAACAGCAACTGAAGATCCCGAACGGCTTACAGTTTTCATCACGTTAATTATCCTATTTAACATGGCGCCAAATTGGCCATAAGACATTCGACGCCATCACTGACTTTGCCTCGCTCATTACTTTTTGCATAATATGGTAGTTTTATCACATTTTAATACTAGGCGAACTTACGTGTTGCTAGCAATGCCCAGAGACTATCAATGCCTGCCTGATCTGATATGGCATCACACTCTAACAGACAAACAGTACTATCAGTACATTATCACAGCTGTTTATAAGGCCACATGATCTTGCGATTCCAGCAGTGATTAGATAACTGTCGATGCTACTGTCAAGACAATGTCAGTGAACAAGTCGAATTGGCTAATGGAAAATTCTCATCACCGCAAGTCGGTTTGAGATCCATTCACAGACACTACTAGCCATTGTGTCACAATTCCAGCTTGTAGAGATATGTACATGCTCGAGGATCTTGCTAAATGAACTACAATCGCGAACAGGTCACGTTCAAATCGCCGGTTGCTATGAAATTCACTAGCTGCACAATTTTCAAGATACATGGTCATGTACGTGTGTATATATGAATGTGTGTATATGCATGTTTCAATGTATTATGGTGATGGTATGTAGGAACATGAAGAGAGAGAGAGAGAGAGAGAGAGAGAGAGAGAGAGAGAGAGAGAGAGAGAGAGAGAGAGAGAGAGAGAGAGAGAGAGAGATTTGCTCACATACGAGCTAACCAAACTCACACCAGTCGTACCTGTGATTCTCTGACTCAGCTGTTAACTGCAAAAAATGTCACAGTTTTGTATGCCATTCATTTACTAGAATAGACTTGATTCAAGTCTGTGATTTGTGAATGTTTGAGTGGGGTGAACGCGATAATTTCTGCTCTGTTTTCATGTGAAACGCGTGAGTGGGGTGAACGCAATGAGAGGGGTGAACGCTATACAGGGGAGTTTCTCACGGAATTACATGTGAATCCGGCAGAAACTCACTACTGCGCAGACTCAAAGGTAAGGCGTTCAATTAATCGCTAGGAATACCTGGCCCGAGGCCTTGGCTGCTAAAATTAAAATTCCAAATAGGTTTGTATGAATTAGGAGAGACACAAGAAAAACTATCACATAAGTATTTTTAAATTAGAAATTCACGAACCAAGTCTAGAACTGCTGGAACCCTACAACCCTTTGACCTGTTTTAATTAGCTTTTGCTTATCTGTGTTACGGACGAACATGAACCGTTGACAAGTACAGATATCACTTGTAGCATTTGATAGTGTGCATAATTCAAGTGTGTTTACGCCGTCAAAATGGTAAGAAGAGGGTAAACATAGCGGAATTAGGTCATGAGCGGTGCGTCATAGTCAGACTCTTTGAGTACAGGTAACTCGCTTGTGTCGATAGATCTTCTCTGTTTACGAAATTCTCAGTCCCCGCACACAACTATTTGTCTCTAGTTGGATTACCTGCCCACCGTGCTGGCTGTGGTGCATTTCATCACGAGCAGGGACGCACAAAAAGGAAGGCTCAAGGATGCCACCTTCCTGCACGTTGACATGACAATGCAAGTTGCCAGTTTTTCTTATTACAGTGTAGCTCACTTACCTTCATCTGCTGCGTTCCCGGCGGACCTTGCGTTCTGACGTAAGAGGTACAACTGGTCGATCAGATCTTCTTCGTTGATTCTGTGAAGAATAGATAGATAGAATGTCATTTCTGAAATGTCAACAAGAAAAAGCTGTACAGCAACTGCCCTAAAGGATGCGCACTTATATTAATTGATATTTAAATGCGTTGTCCTGGCAAGCTGATAAGTCTCCTCATTTTTTTTGTACTGCAGCCGTAGAAGCCCACTTCTCTTGCTTCTTACCTTGACACTGTTGGAGAGCACCAGGCGATGGGAATCACTGAACTTAATATGATAACTTGTCGATATAGATATTACCTCACTAATGCCCACTGGATATAGAAAAAAGAACGCGATTCGTAGATGACACCCTCGCTCCCTCACCTAACCTCGGGATAAAAGCTTCAATACGTACGAAAACCATGATATGAGATTAAAACACATTCTGTGAGTGGATGATGCAACAATAGTGATTACTGTGTTTTCGCGAAATGCAGATTCAAACTACGATTCATAACAGCGATGGGAAGCCCCGTAAATGAATAAATTACTTTTAAATTTAATGTATCCTAAGCTGATGTCTGATTTTAAAGGAACACATGAGCTTTTACCGGTTGCCATGCTTCTCAAATAAGGCTTGTCTTTTTCACAGGAGTTATTTTAGTATCATCCACTCATAAGGTTTACAGAGTTCAACCAGTAAGAAAAGAAAAGAGATTTCGGTCGATAAAAGAGCTTTTGAGACGTTGACACCGAACTGTTCAAAGCCGTGAGATTATTAGGACACTGTGGCTATTTCTCTGTTTTCGCATACTTCTTTTAGTGATGAGAAGGAACAGCGTCGAGACTAGATTCCCTCATGTTCAGCAATTCACCCTCCCCACTGACTACTCGGTGGCGATTGCCAAGACGGCTGTCTCTTCTGATTTCAAATCGAAGGATTGTCACAAACAAGATCTAAATGAGGTGAATAGTTGTAACCGATGTGGTTTGCCACTATTCAGGCAGATTGCGAGCATCAGTACCTGATTGCGGAATGGAGCATGTCGGAACATGAAAAATATATGGTCAAATAATCTTGCTCGTGTCCTTTGACGATTTCTTAGAAATCTAATGTTCTCCCCATCCACAATGAGGATTCTTGACAATTTTAAAAGATTGCAAAGACAGTCGTCATGTGGCGATTGTTGTCTGGGAACTAACAACTATAACCGGAACCGAAAATTTTCATACAAAATTTCATCGATGGACGACGAAATTTTTGTCTCTTCTCAACGCAATTTTTTTTTCAGATTTCCTTTGGTCATAATATTGATCAAGTGCTCAAGTATTACTACTCGTAATGTTCCTATCTGTAAATTAACGAAAAGACGAACTCGCGGATATTCTTAAGGATGTACCACATATAGCAAATTTACAGTTCCGCCATCTTATCATGAATGTAACACATGCGAAGTTTAAATATAACATTATTGAATGAACGATAATGTATTTTGGAAATTTCGGAAGCTGAAATCCCAATGTCCCGGATGTTCTAGCACGCTTTATGTTGTGAAAGAGTGTAAACTCAACGATCATAGTGTCTTTTATCATCTCGTGTCATTATGCATATCAGTTGGCTACTTTGATAACCCCGCTAGCTGGCAAATGCTTCCAGGTTTTTCACTATCACTGCAGAATAATAGGTGGTTTTTCAACAAGAAATCTCCATCGAATCATTACAGAGATCCCGCCATCATCGCACAACGGGAATCTCACCAACGGCTTTGAGACTGATTCGACAGATCAGTATCAAAATATCACCTATTTCGAACACCTGCGAAAGACGCTCGATAGTAAAAAGTAAACACGGAATATTTTAGACCAGACATAGTTACAAATTGACGTATTCAAAACAATTACAGATCAGAGCAAATATCCTGTTTGAATATTGACGCAGGCTATCTCAAAGGTATTTGACAAGGTGGTAATGGTGTGATGTGACGCGACAGTTTGCCATGGATATCATGACAGCTCGTCATAGGGTTGAAATAGTGTATCCCTGACGTACTGAAGTGAAGCTGTTTACAATTTTATCGACTTTCGTCTTTTTTTGGTGGGGGCGGGGGGGGGGGGGTTACGGAATGCCAGTGGTTGTGACGTATCAAGCTGGACAAAAAGAGAGTCAAGCAGTACTCACATGCGTGGGTAGGGTGATTTGAATACATATTAAAATGAGCTGAGATTTTAATCATGAAACCCGATTAGGCACATAACTGTGGTTTGAGAAGCCGTGATTAACAGGGTATGTATTAAAACGACAGACAGAGTCACGCTGTAGTGGCAAGTAAATATCAACGTTCTTGAAATTATAGCGGTGTTCAGATTAGCGAAATCTCACCCACGGCCAAACCGGAACTTGATTGCAGCGAACGGGCGATGTCAATTTACGATTCAGATGACAAAATATATGAAATATTGACCAGAATCCGTCAGTTATCGATAACGAAGCTTTTATTCAGTCAAGCCTTGCCGAAAAGAATGCTAAGTCTTTGCGTGGGTACAGGTGATGTACAGGGATAAGTTTTTCACAGCTTCGAATCTCGCCGAGTCCGATTCGTATACGCAGCGCATCGAATACAACTGCCGTTACTTGTTGTGTAATGAAGGGGATAGGGTAGGGTGGGGAATGTCTCGAGTCCAAATATATTAATGTGCTTTGTTTTCTTGTAAAACTGAAAACGAACGACTCGCCTTGAGGCGCTGTGCATGGATTGCCAAGGAAATGAAATGGATAGCTAATATTTAGAACAGTCACATTTTTAGTTCAGATGCATAAAAGTACAGGATATCTCTCTCTCTCTCTCTCATTTTTATGTAATCTTATGCAAAGTTTCACACAAATTGACGAAATACAACTAACTAAAGCTCACTCAAAACCATCAAAGTAAATTTCACTGTCTTATCTTGAATCTTTCCCTAATATTTGTGTCTTCTATCGCGCAGTGTCGCTCAATTTTAGATTAGATTGCTTAGAAGGGCATAAACAATCTTCCCAAATCAAACTACCTGTCGATTCACTTCGCAAAGTTTTAAGAAATATCATTCCAGCGCAATGCCCGATTCCCAGAACATGAGAACACTGCAGAAAGGCTTCTACGTCGAAATAGAACACATCTTCTGACTGACACAGGTACAGTCTTGATTCCCTGGGATCCGTAGCCTTAACCCCCCCCCCCCCCCAAGGCAGTGTTGGGTTTGGGAGTGACACCTAGGCAGTGGCAGGCCTACAGATAGCAGCGAAGTCTGGGTCTGAAGCTTCCCGATCACTGAATGGTTCTCCTCTGTCGATGAGGTTTGAAATGCATGCCTTTGGCCATCGAAATCCAACAATTTGAAGGTCATTATTCAATGAAACGCCTTATCAAGCCTTAGCTAATAAACTGAAACCATTTATTTTTATATTGTTTGCAATGCGATAATTGTATAGTAATTGACAGACTTACTCCCTCGGCAATAAAACTTTCTTCTACGTGTTATGTACCTTACGAACGGCCTAACCATCCGTTATAAACAGGTATTTTCTTCAGAGAATGGAAGCGAAATGTATGATATTTCACTGACAGTCTTTTGTACTCACCCATCAAGTTTAATTTGTGCCCGTCGTCCATATGTCACACCACATTCAAATGCTGCTAATACAGTTAGGAAGATTAACGGAGAGCGAAAAGTGACCATTCTGGCATCAGTGTGTTTCACTGTGTTGTGAACCCTCTTTTACTATACTACGAGATTGTTTGAAGACTGTGTCTTCATGGAGCCAACTTCACTCTGTCTGGTTAATGTGGTCCTGATCTTGGAATTTGTTGGTGGACGAACTGAAGACACTTCGACTGCTGAACTGTGTACGACTGTTTGTCAGCAGCGGTTGGTAGACGAATGAAGGTAAGTTTTGTGTTCTCGCCAAATATATCCGCATACCCTGATACAGACGTGACGTCATCAGAGGGGTTTCTTGGGTAACCAATAAAGTTAATGCCGTCAGAGATAATACAGCCCAATCTTTTGGCTGCCGCTATCAGTTGTAGAGCTAAATTTAGTATTTGAAGGAATTCAGAGCCTCGTTATGAGTTTTTAAATTATTTTAGTAATACCGGTTATACACTGTACCCAGTATCAGCCATCAATATGCTTGGATAAATTTTACACGAATTTCACATCGAATTTACGATCATTCAGCCTGTCCGCGGGCCACTTTGTCTGATTGTTGTCTGTTGTTCTCAATTTATCTGGGTTTTTTCAGTTTTCCAGCCTCTCGCTTTCCGTCTGTCCGCCGAACTCTGTCGTCGGTAAGAGAACACCCAGGCGGATCCTGAAGATCACTGGGAGCTAGTTGGCATTATTTCCTATACTTGGAAACAGTTTGAAATGAGACGGGGATTTTCAGACAAAAATGCTTAGTGACAATATCATTGTCAACGATCAAAAGCTATTACTACAACGCAAACATAAACTTATTTCGTAAGGAGAATATTCAAAGTTTCTCGCTGTATAGTGAGACATTTTCAGATAAATGGAAACTGTACCATACCATAGCTTCGGCTGCAGATAAGTGATCGTTCCTTATCTAATACCAATAACAGAAGCATCGGTGCTCGCCGTTACTGGAAAAAACTTCCACACGGTCAAAGTTTTATTTTTTCGAATTTACAGATGTTGGTCTTACATACAAATGTCACAAAGAGATTTTCGTTCCTTCAAAATGTTGTTAGAGGATTTCTTTGTTCGCTACGCACAAGAAGCAGATTTGGTTTCCGCAGTTTCAACTTGGCTACGTAAACCTGTACCCGTACGTCAAGACATTCCTCGAAATGTTTGCATACCGTTTCTTGATACCACGGAGCAGCTTGGCAAGTAGCGATTGTCGATTGGACGCTAGCACCTTGACGTCATGTGAGATAATAAGTTACCTCTAGCCGGATGGCAACCAGGATGAGGTTGGAACGGTGCTTTCTGAGTACCCTGTGACCGATTTGTCCATACAATCGTACTGAGAGTGTAGTACTTGCAGCAATCAAGTTGGTTGAGACCACTGTTTCCAACCTGTGTTGCGAAAAGTTGTTGTCTTTATTATGCTGAACAAGCCATGCGTCGACGGTTGACCAAAATCACACTCGGGGCAGTGGTGGTGCATCTAGCCCATAGGCCGCTCATAATTCGCGCATTCTAATTGGGAATATCTGGAGTGCGTCAGTTCATTTTTTTTGTCACTCGCTCCAGTGACTTACTACTTTTTATTTTGTTGACTTGGATGGTATTTTTTTGATTCTTTTTGAAAGAGCTTACAAATCATGCCCCTACGAATGCTATATCGAACCCGACCCTCACCTAGCAATTGAAATCCTCTTTTTCTTATAACTGATTGACTGATTGACAGATAACTACCAGAGACAGATGAGACAGCGACAGAGACAGGTCTAGGTGCGACGGCCAAACAAATTCAATGCAAAAAGTGACCAGAGTCGTCCTGCTTATAGTCTATTAAGGAGCGTTTGTTTTTACCGGGGCAGTGTCCGGTTGAACTTAAACTTCACATGATATGCAAAAAGAGAACCATTCCAAATTATTTTACTGCAATGTGACCCCAAAGTCACCAAATGTAAAATATAACACCCCCTAAATTATTCATCTGATTAGATTGATTAAACTTTTTAATTTGCCGGTCACCTGTCAGATATATGTCAACACAGCGTGTACATTTTTAATGACATTACTTGATTCGTTAAGGTAGTTTGCGCCTCGGAAGTGAAAGACTTAACTTTGATCAAATTTTCCTCAAGGAATCTTTCAACAATACTCTTTCAAAATAAAAATCAAAAATCGGGGTCACCGTGCAAATTTTGGTACTAGAGAAACAAATTACCCACGATTTACTGATATTTGAAATTCAAAACCGCGACTAACTTCTGAGACCTTTTCTCTCAACCTCAACTATTTAGATAAAATCGTTCGGTCCGCACGGCTGGGTCAGCGTAGGATAGTCTCTCTGAGGGAGGGTCCCTAATCCGTGGCACTTTTCGGCCAACCAATAAAACAATTTGCACCTTCAAAACAGACAATAGAAATGGAGCTAATTTTCAATTTTCAAATGGTCTAATCATCTTTATTATTTACTTTTAGGCCTAATTTTAAATTTAAAATCTTCGGTCAAGATCTGAAATTGAAATGTAGGGAACAAGTGTATACCGCCGTGCAGATGGCACTTTGCGGCCATTCGAATTTCCCTCCGACAAAATCTATTTCCCACAATGCATATTTCCTTTTTCCCAATTTTCAAGTTAACAAAGATCTCATTTTCCTATTTTATTTTGGGCGTGGCAGCTGGTAGTATCTATCTTTGGCCTTGGAATGCATCAAATAGTGACAGCTATTTGCGCGGGCAACTTGTTCAATGGATCGAGTAACGAACATACAAAGAAGAATTGCGTTGCCGCCGGATACGAAAGCCCGATATAAGGCCAAGTTTGTTTCTCATATAATAATCAAGATGATAAACCATTTGAAAATTGAAAATTAGCTCCATTTCGATTTTCTTTTTTGAAGGTGCAAATTGGTTTTTTTTTGTGTGTTTTTTTCCGAAATGTGCCACGGATTGACCCTACTCGGAGGAACACCTCTGGCTGACGTAGTTACTAGGTTGAGTACAAGGATATTACACATTGGAGATAAATTTCACATTTTGAATCACCTTTCATTTGATAGAACTGCAATTCTCTCGATATATGTACGTGTCAGGGCTGAGGTGAATTGCAGATTGAGATGAGTCACGCATACCAAAGTCACTCGTTGAATTGTCTACACTGACAGTCCTCATAACCTGAAGTTACAACGGATCGCAGCAAAAACCGCGAACTACCAGAGGGGTATTAAACGACCTAAGCGTAGACGTGAACCCCCAAAAAAGGAAATTAACCTATGTGGTCTATGTCATCGCCCCTTGTCTGTCGTATCATGTTTCTGCATCCTGATTGGCTCACGGAACGCCCAGGCGGAACACTCGCCCACGCTGTAAGGGAGCCGTCATTATTTGCGGCCTGGGGAATTTCATCGGAAACTCCGAAATTTCGAGTACCCTCCTTTCACCATGATGAATTTGAGTAACCCTCCATCTCTAACTCAGAAATTTTGACTGACCCCCCCCCCCACTTAGAAGAGTTAAATACCAATAAATGTATTTGTAAAATTTACAAAAAAATACAGCTATAGTAAAGACCTTTCAAATCCTGATGTACTCTACAAGATTATTATCGGTTGAAAAAGGTGAAACCAACAAAACAAAATTCAAAGTGACAACAAAATATAGATACAAAAGCTTACGCTATAACCCAGTATCCAACCACATAATATTGTTTAATTTGGATCGGTATCATGACAGGGTTTTCACCAGGATATCTGACTGGGTGGAATTTGAAAGTATAGAGGGGGTGTCCCCTATCTTGCGTGGAAAATGTTGAGAAAATGATGTGTGCGGTGGTGCAATGTAAGAGGTGTTTACAATTCGCTTTTTAGTTAAGTACAACTGTTAGAACACCCCAAGGAGGAGAGTACGAGAGGGGGTGTCTCCCCTCTCTCATCGAAAATTTCGAGAAATTGATGTGTGTAATGTTGCAATCTGAGAGGTGTTTCAATTTATTTTGCACTCGGTAAAATTGTTTGAAAATGACATTGAACTCTGTATTAAATTTTATGACATTTTTGCATGATCAGTGTTTGAGTCACAATATTCAACAACCATACTGTCAAAATAAAAAAAAGGAAGGGAGGGTCGTGGGGAACGTCTATGCAGATCTCTTGGTCATCGGGGAATCTTACTCGCTTGGCTTAGCTTCGAGGTACACGGGAACTTAAGCTGGGAAATACTGGGGAAACATGTACTCACACGGAGACGAAGATATACGTTGGTTGGCAATTTTACTGCTAAGGGAGAGACACCAGGATGCCCCTAACTAAACTAAACAATAAACCAAGTCGAAGACTAAAACTACTCTAACTACGGGGTTATACCCAAATCTACACGCCAGCGTAGTGCCTCCCGGAATTTCTTTTCCAGTCTTTCTTTCACTCTTTTTAAACACTCTTTTGAATAATTTAGCTGGTAGTTGAGAAATGTCTTGAATTCCGATCATAGGCTACTGGGTGTGTGAACGTGTAATACCCGGCTATCAAATCTTCATACTGGTATCTTTGTGCCGCATATGTGTCGACAGGTTTTTTGTTCTATTATTTTGGAGGTAAAGGAGGGGAATGTGAGGAATTTTTCTCACGTTCAAGGTTGCGGGCATTGGAAATGAGGGAAACATGAGAATGGCTTCATACCAGCATAAGGAAATGATAGAGATGTGACATCGTTCTGTTTCACTAAGAAAGCTGCCCTCAGCTTTCAGATACATCCCGGTGTCTCTAAAAATGTGTAACAACATCAGAAAATGAAAATACAGTTATCTTAAAGTGCAGTCTTCGCCCTGTACGTGGTGTCTTCCTTCCTTCGATTGGTGATGCGTTCGATCGATCGGAAATAGTTGGTACCAGGGCCGGGAGTTAATAAAAGTACAGCAACATTGGCTCAAGTGAAAAAAAATGTGAATACAATATTTGAATAAGGCAATACAGGGTAAATGAATTATGCATTAAAAAAAACTACTGTGAAGAATAATATTTTCGAATAACAATACTTCAGTTATAATGCAACTTCTGCGTTGGAGTAGTCTTCTTGATGTGGCAATCTGTTGTCCAGTAAAATTTCATGAAAGATGGGAAATCGCCCGATGAGGAGTCTGCACAAGTGTCTTTTTTTGAGTAAGAGCTGACAATGTTTATAACTGCCGACAGGTAAATGAATTGATTGCGGTAATTCTAGTTAAGCAATAGGGTGGGATCTTTCCAGAACAATATTAGAGATGAACGAAAGAAGCCGCGTGATAATTTCATTGAATAAATAGGCTTCCTGGCAGCAGATTTTATTTGTGCTGGAGCGATTCCAGTTCGCATGACCCATAGCGTCATTGATTCGGATGAGGATGTTATCTCTAAAAAAACATGTGAAGAAGTATGAACGCGGGAAAATTGGGAACTTGGAAACATGCGGCGAAGACATTTCCTAAGTAGGGACTTGAAAATGCTGAAGAGTGTAATGGCTATCAATAGAGAAGATATACATACAGCATAAAAGAAGTAATTTGAATGTACTAAACTCAAGTTTGGATGAATGGTGACGGGTGTTGTAGTAGTATCTGGTAGATAAAGTATAGGGGACGCTTTCGCCATATCGAGTGTACTAGCAGTTCCGATTACCAAAAGTATACGTCGTATTTGGCTACTCAAACGCCGAATTTTGATATACGGATAGACAAAAACCAAGATAGTAACAATTACGCAGATTGCGGAGGGTGAGAACATTGTGCTATGAAAGAGAATGGCGACTCAAATATGTTGTAATTTGGCTGTGTCATAAAGGCTAACTGGTCAGCCGACGAAACAAATAATTTGGAATGTTTTGAATGCGCCTTTGCGATTTTCGTGAGATTCAAACGGAGTGAGTTTTCTATGGCCAATGATTGTTCCCAGTCGTGTTGGAAAAGTTCCACTTTGGGCAATTCCACCGTCCATGGTGTTGTGTAACTCGTGCCACCAGATATGTTTGAAAAATCGTGCTGGTGATATATTGCGCTGAGAAAGTGTAGGTTTGCAATATAATTGACCAAGAAAGTCTCATTGCCTTTGCACTGCGACAAGCTTGGGCGTAGTTGCAGACCATCTGAATGTAAACTGCAAGCGCAAGGTAGATCTACAAGGCAGAGTTCACAATCGGATATTGTTCTCATGGGAACACCTGGACATTTTACCGACCAAGAAACATTGTGTCCTCGCAGGAGAACTTGATCATTGTCAAGAAAATATGCAAGAGGTGACGGCTGAAAAGACAGCAATTGTACCTTTTGGCAAACTGAAGAAATGGCTTCATTATCATCTCTGAAAATCGCGTGGGCACATGATTTGTAGTTATGCGAATAAATAGTAAATGGGTGGTCACAAAATAAAATCTCTTCCCCTCTGCAATGAGACATGTCAATGTTACTGAGTTCAATGAAAGTGTCGTCCTTTTCTGAAATTCCCAAATAAACGTAGAGGGACGTGATTGTGGTGTATGAATTTTCGAGTGAAGATGTAGAAGAGACAAGTGATTTTGGAATTGGAACTGGGTGGTTAAAGATTCGGTATAGGCGAAAGTTCGAATTGTTCTCTGTCAAAGAAACTCGTAATTGAATGTAAAGGTGTTTTCTCGTTTGGTGAAAAATCACTCCTTTGTGTTTGTAATAATAGCTAAGGTCGCTGTGAGCAATGAAAAAGTTTGGAAAATGCTCAATCAAGTAAGAATTTATTTTTGTTAGAGCACTTCTGAGTTGCTGATGGCTAACGAATTCGATAGGTAAAAATCCACTAATTAAGACATGAAAAGCATTGAGATGGGTCTGATATTTAAATACTATATTATAAAGGATTTGAATCCGCTCCGAATTATGCAATGAAATAGTGTGAGACCTGCGAGCATTTTTGTGAGTAATTCATTTCGGGAAATTCTTGTTGTTGTTGAGTTAAGAAAGGAATTAACAGTGTCCAATTTTTGGACGATGGCCGAAACAGTAGTATGAGTTAAATTGAGTTGCTGCCATAACTTTTGGATACGTTTGTCTGTAATTTCAGAGAAAGAAGTGAGTGTCGTGTCTAGGTCCGTCAGTTGGTCGTTTAAGATAAGGTTAGTCTGTTCCACAGTGTCGATGTGTTTTGCGAGGACTTTGATTTGTTTGTCAGTTGAAACAATACAATGACAATACATAAAAAACTTCTCAGTTTGCCAGAGATTGAAGACCAAAGAATATGCAGGAATGGAAAATCTGTGACCTTCTTGTGTCATTTCTCTAGCTGCCAGCTTCCAATGAAAAACCTGCAGTCAATTAAAATATACGTTTCTGTGATAATAAATGATGAATTCACCACAGTTCAGTTATGTCCTAGGTCCTGTGAAAAATTTGAGTAATTGATGTGAGCAATGGTGCAGTCTGGTGCACTATGAGAGGTGTTTCTAATTTATTTTTTTACCAGTAAAACTGTTAAACACGCCAAGGGGGAGAGTACGAGAGGGGGTGTCCCCCTCTCGCATCGAAAATTTTGAGAAATTGATGTGTGCAATGGTGCAATTTGAGAGGTATTTCAATTTACTTAGCACCAAAAATTCAGTAGCCCCCTTCTTCCTCTCCACATTTTGAGCAACACCCCCTTGAAGTTTTCAATTTTTTGAGTGACCCCCCTTGCATTCCTTCGACCCCCAGGGCGTAAATAATGACAGCCCCCTAACCTTGCTGTCTGAGCCGTTGAAAGTCCTCATATTTAAAGTACACCCACTGGCATTACACATCATACATGTTGCATTACACTTTAACAACAAACAGCTGTATGGTGATCTACTCCCTCCTAACATTTGCACGGCCAACCCATATAGAAAGGGTCAGTAATGCTAACTTTTGATAATTTTCCCATCATTTTTGTATTGAATGTCAACCATAATATTCTTTTTCCACTCCCCAAACCATGTTGATATACAGTGTTCAGCTTGTCAACTCAGCCCGCGCGTGTGAAAACCGCACTCAGTCTGTTATTGTTGAAAAGTGACTTCTGGTCGGGACTAGAATTCAAATGTAAACAATAATGCATTTTACACATATAGACGTTAAATTGACAAGGTAAATAGAAGGTGTTTCAACATTATTTGGGGAATAGAGTAAGAAGTTGCAATTTATATACAAAAAGAAAATATCATCAAATTAAAATGGAGTCATTTGGTGACCACATTCTGGAGTACTTTAAACATGTAATTTTTATATGGACTCAAAATTATAACGTAATAGACCCAAAATGATTTCAAGGCGTTTGTCAACAGGGCGTAAGGGTCTGTTAAAGAATGCAATGAAGTTATGAAAGACGGGGCGAAAATGAAAAACAATCATAGTGTACCGACATTATAATTTTTACTTCATGTCCCGTTTTAATCTTTTATGTTTTTTCTGTCGTTTGTGGCTGGATTTTTACAATTTCCCGTAATCAGCTAATTGGCTGTAACAGGCAACTTCTTGGAATTTTTTTATCAAAACCTTCCGAGCTCTTCCCCCTCCCCCTGGATATTAAATGGTCCACCCTTCAACTAAGCTTAACCCGAATTCTAAGCCCCTTCGATGCTGGAGTTGATGTGTTTCCTCTGAGAAACGACTCCCAACGAGACTGGTTCCAGGTATGATGTATCTCTGACGTACCACACAAGGAGTCCCGTTGGCTTATCTTGTTACTTCAACGGGTCGTTTTGGTCCCGTTTGGAACTATTTGGCACCGTTTATGTTGGTTTGGCTCCCTCGAAGACACCCTTCTTCACTGCTTACACTTAGCCAAATCACTACTTCCATGCCAAAGTTACATGCATGACCCCTTTTATTTCGTTAGTGCACAGTCGCAGTTTTCTAAAATTCCGCTCTACGCCTACGCGCATGTGTACTTATTCTTCTCAGGCGTATGTACGCACGTCTATGGGGCGCGTAGGCCCAGAGCAGAATTTCAGGAAACGGGCGACTGTGGTTAGTGCAATGACTCTTTTACTTTAGATGATTGGAGCCTTCAGAGCCAGTGAGCATGCTTCATGTTTCTTTATTCTAACTGACAGTCAGCTTGAGGAAGCTTAAAATTCAACGTCACACAACCTTGTACGTGAACAGCAATGTTCTTAACCTATTAGCGGACAGGAAATGTCATTCTTTTGCCGAGGGGGAACTTGGGTAAGCCCAGCAGGCCGCTCTGCATAGTCGTTTATTAAGGTAGAACGCCTCGTGGGGATAGTCGTACTCTCAAATTT
Organism: Ptychodera flava; assembly: GCF_041260155.1. NCBI lineage: Eukaryota > Metazoa > Hemichordata > Enteropneusta > Ptychoderidae > Ptychodera > Ptychodera flava. Next base: position 17,116,989 of record NC_091944.1, on the reverse strand, counting down.
CTACAATTATTTTTGATGTACCACTTATGGGGGTTCATTTTAAAGCTCTTGGGGTGAAGAAAGAAAAACTTTCACCATCTTTGTTTTTTGAAAATCCGAAATTTAATGTTTCCCCATAGAGTTAACACGGGAATGACGGCCATTTTGAATTTCAAATATCGCAAAATGTTAGTTAATTTGTATCGCTAGTTCCAAACTTTGCACGGTGACCCCTGATTTTTAATGTTGATTGTGTAAGAGAATGGTTGAAAGTTTGATTCAGGAAAGTTTGAGCAAAAGTTTAAGTCTTTCACTTTCGAGGTGTATACTAACTTAACAATGTCGGGCTTTCTTCAGCAGTGTAGTGCCCATTTGTGAGACAATGTTGTATAAGACGTTTTTGTAAATATGTGACCATGAAGTGATGTTGGAAAAGTAGCATGCTGAGACGGAAGGAGAATGATCTGGAAGGATGCAATACAGAGCTTTAGCGCGGTAGAATGCAGAGAAAGCATTTGTGGTTGAAAGAGGGGCACGGAGAGAGATGAAGTTTCCTTCTTGTGAACTGGGAAAACCTGTGGGCATGAAGAGATTCCTCGTAAGTCGTAGAGGAGGCCAGTTGCACTTTTTCTCTTTCATTTTCAAATATCCAAACATAATATAATCACTTGTAACCCCCTCCCACTTACAGTTTCCCGTTATCAGCTAATTGGCTGTAACAGTATGTGTTATATAGACATCTTGAAAATTACCCAATACTTTCAAATTTTAACGAGGGCAATAACATTTGAGATCGTACGAGGCGGTTAAACTTTTTACAGGCTGAGGCTACATAAAATTTTGGAAAGCAGGGCCGACGAGCAGAATGGCTAAACAGATGTATTTAATATTTTTGTCGTCTAATTCTCGCCGTCCATATTGCAACAGCACACTGGTTGCCTTCATCGGGTAAAAATCTAATCAATTCAGTGTTTAATGGGGAAAGGGCACATCGTCCTGCAAATGATTAAATCGACAATAGCGATATCCAAAAATGCGTGTAGTTACGGACAAAGTGTATCGAGACTTGAACTATCAAATGCACAATGCACTAAAAGCAAATACAAGATAAACTGGCAAATCTGTATGAACAGATTCTCTCAACATACAACAGACTTAGTTTTTTGAACATTTTATTATCCCCATTGAGTCAACACGAGCTGACGGTCATTTTACATTTCAAATATCGGTAAATGTTAGGTAATTTGTTTTCAGGGATCATGACGCAAAGTTAGGTTATAGATACCTAACTTTATGGACTGACACCTGATTTTAATTCTTGATTCGGTGAGAGAATTGTTGAAAGTTTCATTGAGAAAAGTTTGAGCAAAAGAGCAGGTTTTTCACACAACCTAGTACTTAATACTGAAGGATCCTATAATTCAAATGGACCACAGTTCAAACAAAGCCACGTTCACCAACAAACTATGACCTTTGTCAAATTCTTTATATGTCTTTATCCATCTCAATTTTTCTTCCACCACTTTAACATAATGTCTTCGGCATCCTTTTCCATGGAAAATTATCGTATAATAAGAGTGCAAGCGCCACGTTTTATTCTGTAGTAGGCCTATAGTTGAGTATCCCTCACTGTAACCCCTCTAGTGGGAGCCGTCTGTGGCCAAAGGTGATAAACGGCGCCCTCTAGAGAGGCAACCCTCACTGTAAAATTGCACCCCATGCAAGGGACTGCGAACCTCAGCCCCAAGTTCAATTACTCAACAGGTACAATATTCACGAGAGAAAACAGTGTGAAGCATTTCCTTTAAGCAAGTGTATATTTATTTAACTTATAGATAGGGAAAGATCTTCCAGTTTCGAAGGTATTCCACCAACTATCAACGACTTAAAACTTTCAAAAATAGCCATGTACATACCATAACGTAATACAGAGAGAAAATACTTACACAAGTCTTTGAAAGATGGCGATTAAATAACATTGACGAAATACTTTACAGAAGCCCACTATTGTAGAGTGAAAATGCAATAGCAACGATCAATTGTCTCGACATTTTGCTGGAGATTTTTACCTACAGGCTGATCCATGATTCCAAACAGTTTTTTAGATTGTGATAAAACTGAAGAACAATCGTTTAGTCACTCGTGGGCAAGTATGACAATCTTTTCCTTTAAGCGCCTTGAAGTGTTCATGGTTTACAAACAAAACGAAAGAAAAGGAAAGCCATGGCAACTTCAGAAAAGTGCTACGAGTGATTAAGAGATACGTAAAACCAAATTTTCTTTCAGCGAAAGAGTGTGTAACAAATAATATACATGTCATTATGAGAAGATAACTATTCCAACCCGTTGCAAGAATAATATAACTCAGAATAGCCGAAACAATAAAATTAAGCAAGTAACACCTCCACCAAAATATTCTACATATAAACATGTCGATGTACAGTGAAGTTACATATAACATGCAAGTCCTTAGTCCCTAGCTTGTCCCACACTATGTTTCAGGTAGTTGAACTCTCGACATGGGAGGCTGAAAAAAAAACCAAAACGCTCTAGTCAGGTGATTTAATGCTCATGTATGACTGAAAGAGGAAATCTGTCAGATTCCTGAAATCGCCGACGAGTAAACCACCAAAGAGGTGCAGTATTACAATATGCAGTAATGAAGAATGCACCCCAGGGACAGATATTCAGACTCTCAAAATTTGACACTTGTGTGGCATGCCACTTGTGGGGGCTAATTTTAAGCTTGTTGAGTAAATCGAGTTTCGAAAACTTCATTTCCCCTCATAACATGAACTGACATTGATAGCTTATGTCTATTTAATTTATTTCTTCATCATCAGCTATTTTATAGCTAAACGGGAAAAAAATATGACGTTGTAATAGAATCACTATTTGTTCTTTGAAACAAAACAATTTCCGGTGTGAATGGCTACCATTTGCGTTTTTGAAATACACAATGTTGATAATTGCATTGATTAAATGGTTTACACCATATACATGTTAAAACTTACCGTGCTAGACAAAGTTTGGAAAGAGATCCTCATCTCCATTTGCTGTAAATGATTTGCACTCCTGACACTGGCAACTCACGACATACTCATATCCCATGGTGCGAACTTCACCACCCGTGCAGACCATATCCACAGTCCTGCTTTCTGTCTGGGCAGAGCTGCAGCAGTCACAGTCGCTGGATAGGTCACCCATGGGTGAGTAGTAGGTGCTGGTGTGGCACATACCGGTGCATTCGCGCAGTTCCACCTCCTGAAGGCTAACACAGTCGGCAATGTTCAGTGTCATCTGATAAACTTGCCCTTCACACTGTTCTACGGCTGCAACTACGGAGTAACGTAAGAAGAAAACAATAGTAAGGCGCAGCTGTCTGAGCTGTGTGACTTTGACTGCTGGAGAGGGAAGGATGTTCCAAGATGATGTCATATCAAAAATGCCATTGGTTAAACTTCAGCGAAGTTTCTGTCTTCAATATCACTCATTACTTTCATTATGTAATACATTCCCAACTTTTTTCTTTAAAAACAAAACAAAGTTCTTTGTAATACCATTCATACAAACATCATAATGAGGAGAATGTGTCAGTCGTTACTGTCCATAGAAACCGCAGACAAGAAAGATCTGTTGTTTACTAAAACCACTTCCCTAAGATGATTGTAAAGCACAGCCTCGCTAAAGTAAAAGTTTGCAGTGATGTTAATTTATATCAGTATGTTTATATGAATTGATCCCATCTTACTTAACAAAATGATCACTGAGCTTACAGCTTCACCAAATTATTCAAAATCTTGACATTTCACACCATTACAGTGTTAGGAGAGGTCTGCAGGATATTGTAGTAATGGTTGCCAAATGTTGGATGCCTAATTTGGTCTTCATTAGTATCTATTACTGTGCTGTCTCACCAGACAGATGGCACTTATTAGACAAGCAGTACCGACGTATGTTATGGATTAACCCTTTCACCCCCAGTTCCCTGTATACAGGTCCAACTTTACCATAGAAAACAATGGATTTGGGACAAACCATGTTGGTGAAAGGGTTAAGCAAGAAGTAAAAACTCTTACCAGTTTCACATGTGAAATGATCACAGCAACCATCGTTGTAGTCCCACTTTAATCCATGTCCTTCTTCACACTCGGGTGGAGCTTCGCAATCCTCTGTTATACACCTGAGTGTTTCCACCTCTGTAGACACAATACAACAGTAAAATAGCGTTAGTGAAATGAAAACTGAGGATTTTCCGAATGTACACAGCCAGTTAATTACACATTTCAAACAGATTAAACTGGTTTCAAATATGATAATGATGAGAATCTGAGACATACCTGGGTCGCACCAGAACAAATCATCACAACCACATGGATTGGAACCTAAGTCTTCTGACTTCAGTGTGAAGCCGGGTGGACATGTGATATTTGCACCAGGGCAAGGAACATTGCATACTGAAGTGAGAATAATTGACAATGTTAAGAATACGGCATATCTATTTTGTTTGCATCAGCATAGAGAAACATAGATAGAGTGGCAACGGGTATTGTTTAAGGCGTGAAGCGGTTACGTAACCCATCCATGTTCGCCTCGCCTCAGGTTGCTCTCGCCTCTCTTTTCCGAAGAGTGCCGACTATGAATCCTTCGGTAATTTTCGGATTTTCGCCAATTGTTAAGCGAAAGTATGTTCGGCAAAGTTTGTGTTGTTGTTGTCGTGTGGTGCTGAGCAGAACTGACGTGCTGGCGAAAACGGGAGTGTTTTGAACTTCAGGAAAATGAGTTTTACCGTTTTAAAAAGTCCTCTCATATTTTTATGAATATATAATGAGTGTGTTTGAACCAAATTTGAAAGTCTTTTATCGATACTCTCTGGTTTTACTCAATGGTTTACGGTCAGTCATACCCTCTTTTACACGTGCGTCAAGGAAGGACATGTTTATGAAACTGCTGGCGTGTTATGTTTTGATTGGCGTGAAGCAGTGTTTCTGCCCTGAGAGCTAACAAAGTAACTATGGTTGCTACGCGACTGGCAGTACGATGCCATCTCGTCGTATTTTTCGCATAATCTCGTGTAATTATCAACCACAAACAAAGCCTCCAAAAAGTTTAACACCTTTGGAGCTCATTTTAATATGAAAAGCCAATAGTCTACCGAGACGACCATGGAACAAAAGGCATGCAAGCGTTGCGACTCTTTCTATGTTCCTCTGTGGCATCAGTAAATTGATTTGTTTGTTCTGTCATTTGTTTTATTCATTTTGAGTGATGCATTTTGATCTTGGATTTCTAAAAATCAGCTTCCACAACAAAGCCTTTTCTCTTCTGTCTCCTAATTATGTGTTATGTATATTATACTGTAGTACGAATTCCATTTAACTCGAATAATGACATGGTCTTATATTACACCTTCAATGCAAGGTACTGTGCATGACCAAAGTCACCAGGGGTGAGTAGATATTCAGCAATTTGTTCCCAAAATGTTTGTAGTCGAGGTAAAACCACCTTTCCTAGTTCTCCATTCATTATTTGTCACCAAACTTCAAATGTATACACTGGTCTTGCCGACTAACAAATCTGCAAGTTCGATGTCGAAGTCTAGATAAGTTAGCCCAACAACATAATGTCCAAATTCACTGAACACAGGTCCCTCTAGCTACACTAAATGACTGGCGAGCAGCTAATCAACCCCCAAAAAACTTGCAGTTTTCGAATCTGTCCGAAGACAAATCTGTTCAGACTGTTAAACATTGAAAATTGTGTCACCGATAGTCAATTAAACTTACTTGGTACGCAGACGTAGGCATGAGGACAGCACGGTCGTATCAATAATTCCAGTTTGTGGTTTTCTGGACAAAGAAACATAGGACATTCCGGCTCGGGAGGACATTCTGCGAAGAGATGGGTTGAGAATATGTTTACTTCGTTAAAAAGTGGGGTGAAATTACATTTAACATCACCTCCGAGCAGTGCCCATTAAACATACAATGAATTTAGAAGTGCCTATTGAATGTATCATGAATTATCATGAATTAATGTATTGAATGTATCATGAAATAATAACTCAAGCTGTCACTCTCTGCATATGTTATTATATTTGCTGACTTTATAAGTGCTATGATATGCTACAGTACCATTCTACGACCATGTTTTTTTCAAAGCTTAACTGATTTTCCACCACATCTCACAACAGCACCATGGCGACGTTTCATGAAAGATGCGAGCAGACTTCCAAAACAAAATAAATATCTTCAACTATGCACAGCGAATCGAATTTGAGACAATTTAAATTACTTTCATGCGGGAGAGTTTCCAATGTAATGGCATGCATGCACTCTCCTGAACTTTTTTTCACCGAACCTATATACCACCCTGAACACTATGCGTCACTTTGGCCTACAAAACCTTACAAATGTTTTGACGAAAAATTCGTCGAAAGACTGCAATATTATATCACTAGTATGTCTAGAATTTACTTCATGTTATGAAATTCTTAGGATGTATGGATAGGAAAAATGACTATCACGCTTTTGTGTCAGGAATTTTTGAATTCCTGTATGTTAAAATAATCATATAAAGAAAGAGATTGGGGTCAGTCTGCTTGATATTCTACAAAAAGACGATTATAATCCACAGTTTTTCACGAAAATCACTGGAAATCAATTTAACAAGACATTCATTTCTAGTTATGCAGTGAATTAAATGTTCACATTCTCAATCTTCAAAAATATACCATTAAAATCTCAGAAAGTAAAAATTCTTAATTAAGACAAAAATGTGCTAATATAGGGAACAATTTACTGTGTACAAAATTTGCCATTGTGACTCCCACATTTCAGAGATTAATGTTTCTTTAATTAAATACTACGATTTTCAAGTGTTGTAAATTTTGTCAAACTTCCATTAATTCTAGATCTTGTTTGTTCGTTTCAATGAAATTACTTTTGTTAGGTCACTGTTGTCATTTTCTAAATGTTTGACAAATGGAATTCACAAATTACATAATCTTTAACGATTGTCGTTTGGGGCGCTCTTAAGCGGGTATCATTGACCCAGCTGGACCATTAATATATTAAGGTAATATGTGCATCAAAAGTGAAAGACTTAAACTTTTGCTCAAACTTTCCTCAATGAAACTTTCCACCATTCTCTTACCAAAGCAAGAATAAAAATCAGGGGTCACTGTGCAAAATTTCGTTCTAGAGAAACAAATTAGCAAAGATTTACCGATATTTGAAATTCACAATGGCCGCCATCCCTGTGCTAACTCTATGAGGATAAATAAAATTTTCGATTTTCGAAAAACTAAGACAGGGAAAAAATTTCCTTTCATCAAGAGCTTTAAAATGAGCCCAAACAAGAGAATTGACAAAATTTGAAAGCCCGAATTTGTGTCCCTGAAGAAAATAACAATACTTTTGTTTGGGCTTCTCCCCTTCCTCAATGACAGAGCAATGTATTTTTAATTCATAGAAGACATTACATGTCAGTGAAACCTACAAATGTTTCCACCGTGCATAGTTCGTAGTAATGACATAACGTTTTCCTCATTTTTGATCAAATGGATTGTAACAGCTACTCAAGTGTTTATACTTTAATAGCTTTTTAAAGTATTCAGCCATTACAAGCACAAGAAGTAATCCTTGAAATTTGTCGATAAATTTTCCTTACAATCAACGAATAGATGTACTGCTAAAATGTAATTTTACTTTCTATCAAGTACGTTATAATAGCACGCTTCTGCAAACATATTTTATGCTTTTCTTTTTTCGTTGTAAACAATGCGGAAATTCGATTATTTCTTTCATTCTATGTGGATTTGATGAATGCATGTATAATTTGATTCAGACATGTGATTCAATTACAGACATAACGTGCATTCGTTAATTCTAATTGATATATCTATTGCCAGAATGTCGCATGCGATTCAGCGGGGATTTGGACAAGGGGTTATGAGGGCTAAATTTTAAATTGGAAAAAAAAAAGTTTAAATTGGAAAAAATGTCAAAGTGTTAAGGATTGATACCACCTTATGTTTCTAGATCCTTGTTAATGGCGGCGTCTGCGTTCATTTGGTTGTGTTTTGTATTCTCTATGGGGGTAGTTTTACTTGAAATCATTCTCAAGTGTCGACCACATAAAATTGAATATGGACAAGGGGAAACGTATCAGCGGTGATAATGATTTTACTATTGGCATGCCACGGACACAATTAGCCTGAAATTCCGATATAGAACTAGAACAAACTGTTTCGACTAGTACCCGGTTCATTGGAGAGTTTTGAAAGGGGGGTAAATATTGAAGAGTGTAAAACACACTTTTTGTAGTTATAATTTAAATACCACACAAAATGACAATAACATATCTTGTTTTACACTCTACAACAGTTTATTCCCACTTTCAAAACCTTCCAGTAGAGGCATATCAGTTTACTCAGCGAAGGAGCTGCCAGCTGAGTATGGTGGAGACAATAAAACAGACTTGTTAAGGTAAACGCAAGGTCATACAGCAAACTGTTAAGCTAATTTGCTGGGGGAATTACCTATACTTTATTTGGTGTGCCAGTTACTCAGACGTTTATTTTTAATCCCCACGGACACCGTACAGGGGGACTTATTGGTTTGGTCAAGTCCGTGCGTCCGTCCGTTTACGCAGATATCTCAGAGATGCCTGGAGCGATTTCATTCAAACTTAGTACAAGGATTACTCCTTATGTCATACATATGCACGTCAATTTGTTTTGTGATCCGATCCAAAATAGCCGTGTGACGGCCATTTTATTTAAAAAGCGGGGACTATGTCATTGACAATGACTGTTTGAAAAGAGAGCTCTATTTGTAGAGCAAGTGCACAAAATTTTATTAAACTTTGTAAAGATTTTTGTTGCACAGATCTCTGATAGCACACAATGAGATACGTAAGTATTGCATCAGTTAATTGCTAATTTGCATATTTTATGAATTTTTGTAATTAGAGTGATATGTCCAGAAATACTGCAGCAAATTCAATGAAACTTAGTACAGAACTTTAGCATACTGTAGCATAGTAGTATACAAAGACACTTAGCACTGTCAAGTGAAATAATTGCTAATTTGCATATTTAATGAACTCTACTAATTAGTGGGCTATCTCGAGAACCACTGCGTCAAATTTGACGAAACATAGTACAGATGTTGATCTCTGAGTACACTAATACCGTGTGAAGACATTAAGCAGTATCATGTCAACTAATTGCAAATTTGCATATTTGATGAACTTTCATAATTATTATGATATGTCAAGAAATACTGCATCAAATTTGATTAAATGTTGCACAGTTGTTGACTTTTTGGTGATGTTATAGTGTGGCTGGACATGTAGATTTACCATGTCAATTAACTGCTCATTTGCATATTTAATGAATTTTCGTAATTAGACTGATTTGTCAAGAAATGCTTCACCATATTTCATGAAACTTGGTAGAGATGTTGATCTCACATTACTCTGACATTTGAATGAAGACATTCGTCAGTGCCATTCAAATTTATTGCTAAGTTGCATATTTAATGAACTTTCCTAATTAGTGGGCTATGTCCAGGAATACTGCATCAAATTTTGTGAAACTTGATACAGATTTTGATCTTTCAGTACTGTAATACTGTGCGAAGACATAAGGCAGTATCATGTCAACTCATTGCTAATTTGCATATTTGATGAACTTTCATAATTAGTATGATATGTCTAGAAATGCTGTATCAAAGTTGATGAAAAATGGTACAGATGTTGATCTTTCAGGAGTGTTATGGTATGCAAAGATATGTTGTTGTATCCTTAATTAACTGCTGATTTGCATACTTAACCGTTTTCCTGCCCTACAGTATCACTTCCCTATCAGCAAAGTCAGTAAAAAGCGGTATTGAGCCAAAAAATGACGTATTTTCACCCACTTGGCTTGGTCTGTTATAGCATCTTTAGCCCAATAAAATCAAGTTTACAGTATTTACGTTTTCAACAGCTTTCAAATGTACAGTATTATGTTAAAATACACCATATGGAATATGTTGTGTTTCATTTAATTTTAACCATCTTGACCAGATGGTGAAATATGGACTTGGTAGGAAAAGGGTTAATAAAATTTTGTAATTAGCCTGATATGTCAAGAAAGTTCATCAAATTTCATGAACCTTGGTACAAATGTTGAGCTCACATTGCTTTAACATTGAATAAACACTATGCATTAATTAATTGTTAATTTACATATTTACTGCTTTCCTAATTAGAGTTAGATGAAACATGGTACAGATGTTAGATATGTCCAGGAACACTTCATCAAATTTGACGAAATTTGTACTATATAGACATTGATCTCACAGTGCAGTACAATTAATTGACTCTTATTGTATTGTTTATGAAATGCGGTATACGTGATAATATGTCAGTGTCAAAATAGAATGCAAAAATGTTTGGCAACATATCCTCTTCGATTTATTATTAGCTGACTTATTTAATGACCTTTTGTAAATAGGGTGGCAGCCCACATTGTTTTAACGTTTTCACCACCATGGAACTCATCTTTAATCACAGACCCAATTAATGAACAGGACCATATCCTCTCCAAGGACTAGTTATCAAAGTACCAATTAAACAAATGGGGACTGTGTCATCAACGATGACTTGTTTTTTACAGACAGAATCTCAGGTTACATCAACTTGGCTTAATCAACGGTAAAGTGGCCTCAAATCTTTAACAAAGGCATATACAGGCAGTTTAAAATATCAAAGTTTATCACATGCACAAACCAAGTTTGTCGTCTCCGAACAAAACATACGGGATTTATTCTCTGATCGTTCTACGTCACGACAACCCGCGTTATGTCATCAATTTTTGTGCGTCGGACCTTCTTTGTGCGTCGATCTTCGGTGTGCTCGTCAATGTAAACAAACAACATGGCGGCAAGTATTTCTCCCGCGATCAAAATGTGTCTGACGTGAAAATATCGTAAACATTAGTCATGATTTAGAGTCTGACAAAATAAATCCAACAGGCAAATTTTTGAGTCCTTGTGTTTTAGTTTTGTTGCCAATATGGGGGTTGGTATTCGTATAGACCCCGCCGACGTCTGAACTTTCGACGCACTGTGTGCTTTCATGCGGTAGACATACGACTTCCTATGCGACAAGGGGGTCAAGTGCGGTGTCCAGGCATCCAAAAGTCATGTAATGAAATCGATATTTTCATAAACTACGACAATAATAATCCGAGCAATGAAAACACAATAGTGTACCGCCTGTTCAAGCTTATTCCTAAGGAACTACGTGCATTGTTTGCGGAAACAACGAACTCGAAGCTGGTCCCGTTACCGTGGGTTCCGTAAACATTGTAACCAGGGTCAGACGCGACGTTACACAGTGTTCGCGCCGTCGAGATGCAGTTGATTTTTGTTCCCGAAAAATAGCGTATCTTTGTCTGCGGTAAATTTCTACGCGTATTCTATATCTTTGAAATAGTGTGTAGGTATGTGTAGATCGAGAGGTCGTCTGTTGCTCCTCACACGAACGTAAACGCCTGTTCCCTCGCTCACGCGACGGACAACTGGAAATTATTGACAACTTGCCAATGGCGTATTGATATTATTCCTGAACTAGTTCAAAAGTTTAAACTCGGAATCGTCACCATAAACTTCTTTTACTTTGCAAAAAACAACGAATTCTTGGCTTGTGCATGTAATATGTATATCATTCCCTACTATTTTTCTTCGTTCAGCTCGGAAAATACGAGTGATGCAATGACCGTGTCGAAGACGAGTGGTGAAACGGTCATTACGTCACTCGTAATTTCCTTCGCTGAATGAAGAACAAGATAAGGGAATAATCTCTAAATATTTTTACGTTAGGTTTTCATGCCTGAGCTATTGTTTTATAGCTGTCAGTCGCTCTTTCCGTTCGTGCTATGTATACCAAAATGTCTTATCAGACTCGAATCAAATGGCACAGCAAGAACTGATTAGGTTTTGAGCGCCGAGGTTAGCACCATATAGTTTTTGTATTTAGAAGTCAGACATTTCCCGATTGACTGCATCAGATCTGATCAATCTTACCATATCTAGTTTGCATACATAATAAACATTGACATCTGGGGATATATCTGGAAGGACTTAACTAAAGCTTATGAAACTTGCTACATGTATTGATGATAAAGTATACCATAATTACTAAAAGGCGCGAAGCAGTTTCATGTCACATTATTGGCAATTTTCATGTTCACAAAACATTCCCAATAAGGATTTGACTAATGTTTATGAAACTTGTTACGTAAAATGATGATACAAAGGCATCACTCTGGTCAAAGGCAGGTAGTAGCTGTATATGGAAAGCCATGACTGACTTAAATTGGCTATATCATATTGTGCTGGGCATTCAATATGTTGTGCTGGACATTCAATATTTTGTGCTGGGCATTCAATATATTGTGCTGGGCATTCAATATGTTGTGCTGGGCATTCAATATATTGTGCTGGGCATTCAATATATTGTGCTGGGCATTCAATATGTTGTGCTGGGCATTCAATATGTTGTGCTGGACATTCAATATGTTTTGCTGGGCATCTGATATGTTGTGCTGGCCATTAAATATATTGTGCTGGGCATTCAATATGTTGTCCTGGGCATTCAATGTATTGTGTTGGGCATTCAATATGTTGTGTTGGACATTCAACATATTGTCCTGGGCATTCAATATGTTTTACTGGGCATTCAATATGTTGTGCTGGGCATTCAATATACTATCCTAGGCATTTGATATGTTGCGCTTGGCATTTGATATGTTGTCCTAGGCATTTAATATGTTGTTCTAGGCATAATTTTTGTCGCCCTGTAAAAGGGCCTTGAATTTTTCTATTCAGCCTGATTCGCGACTTTGGCGGAATTCTCTGAAGGAAATTAAGTTAAACAGTGAGGCACAGACTCAAATTAGGGGGACGAATGTACTTCTAGCCTTAATAGCCTGCCAAACGTCAAAACCCAGGCCTAGTTGCGCCTGGCCTAGGCCAGGCCAGTCTATTATCTGATTAAAATCTGATGTCGACATGGCTAAGTAAATAAGTATTATTACGGTCTTTTTCATCTTCCCGATGCACAGTCCATCGCCTTTGATTGGTGACACGATAAAGCCCTCCCGAACTCAAGTAATATTTTATTGTTGTTTTTTCACCATACTTTGACTTTAGCAGTGCAGTTTGACCCACTGCTCTACTATTTTACACACTGCTGCACAACACGCCACGCTGGGTATAAAATGTAAAAACACGAACTGTTCTTGATTTTACATTTTATACCCAGCGTGCCGTGTTGTGCAGCAGTGTGTAAAATAGTAGAGCAGTGCGGTCAAACTGCAAAGGCCAGTGGAAATTGGAGTGTATTGCGTCATTTTTCCTAGGGACGCTGCGTGAAAGCGGAAATCAGTACTAAAAGGGGGAGCAAGTTTGAGTTATTAGTTTTCAAAAGTAGATAGACCTCCTCCTTTAAGGACCAAAACTTGTGACCCCATTTTTGACAGGCGAAAAGATATGATGACATTAACCCCCAAAAAGTTAAACAAGCATGAATAGAATACTAAGAACACCTGAAAATAACTCGTGCCCATACTATAGCATCATGGGTAAAAAGTGATCACCATTATATAACCAACATATCAAATGCCGAGGATAACACATAAAATGCCCAGCACAATATATTGAATGCCAAGCACAACATATTGAATGTCCAGCACAACATATTGAATGCCCAGCACAACATATCGAATGCCCAGCACAATATATTGAATGCTCAGGACAACTTATTGAATGCGCAACAACATATCGAATGTCCAGGACAACTTATTGAATGCCCAGCACAACATATCGAATGCCAAGCACAATATATTAAATGCCCAGGACAACATGATATTGGACCACTTACAGTGCGTTTCACCTAGGTACCGCAACTCAGCGTATGAGACGGCCGGACACAATCCACGTACAAAATACATGATTAGCTTGGGTATCACGGACACATTTCAAAGCAACCGACTCGTCAATTAATTACAGTAAACCAGCATGGGGCAGCCGCTGTCTGGACTGATAGATAAACAGTTGACTAGACTTGATCTGCAATGTAACTATTTCTTTTAAATTTCAGCTAAGAGTTGAAGAGGTGAAGGTATTCTCAACAGAAACTAACTAAAAAGCCACACATTGAGGATCAAGTGTATCTCTCAGTCTAGATAGAGCGCCCCATGCTGGTTTACTGTAATTAATCAATGAGTCTGTGACTTTCAAATGTGTCGTGATACCCAAGATAATCGTTTGTTTTGTACGTGGATTGTGTCCGGCTCATACCCTGAGTTGCGGTACCTAGGTGAAACGCACTGTAAGTCAGTCATGGCTTTTCATAGTTTTATGTCCGAAATGTTCATGTTTACTGAATTGACAATTGGCGAACATATAACTGTAAGGACTCTTGCCAATAATATTGATGATACAAAAATATAATAACAGTAAAAGATAATCAACAATTTAAGGTCAGCCGATTGGTAATTAGAATCATTAACCATTTGTTACATAGATACATAGATGGCAAGACCAAACCGAAATTGATAAAAGTAACTCCACATATTGATGATACCAATATATCACAGAACTAAAAGATATTAAGTACTTTCCTGTTGTCTAATAATCTGAAAAATTTCCACACTTAATGGTATTGTTGATTAAAACTCTATATGTACGCTGACTGCACCAACTTTTATGAAACACCACAGAGATACACTCACACTATAAAAGAGTGAACCAATAAGGATATTGAAGCTTTATGCCACACACTTGGTTATCTTCATATTTTATGCAATCTTTTAAAATTTGGGTTTCTATCTGCAATGGTTGCCCCGATCTTACGAATCACACCAGTAATGCTGATCATAACAAGACGTTGGTGTTTTGAGAGCCATTGGGATACGTTGACATATTGAGTGTCATCAACCAGTTTCCCACCGTTCAATCACTAATTCTATATTTAAAGAACTTGTAAACAGATGATAACTCAAATTAATGGACAAAATGTCAGAGAGAGAGCAACATATTCCATTTTACGGAAACTACATGCACAGCATATACTAAAAGACAAACAATCAGTGTTAAGTCATATAAAAATAAAAATATGCCCAGAAGATCATGTGCACACGTTTATCGAAATATCTTAAAAGTTTATTTTTGCACGCATGTGCAAATCGTTTGGTTTGTCCCATGTCCATTGGAATTCAGGGTTTATTATTTAAAGAACTACAGTGTACACAATCTTCACAACATATACAATTAATAATGTCTAAAGCTGAGTAATAACATCAAATTTTCATCGATTCGTCGTTGCACATATCCAATAAAACTGTCTCATTGAAAATTTGTTGTTTTCAATACTATAATAGCGACACAACACTCAGTCACATACCTGATGGTGGAAGTGGAGTAGTGGTTCCAGGTGTTGTGAGGGGCATTTCCGTTCCACCCGTAGTTGTTACAATAGGCTGTGATGTACCAACTGTACTTGTTGTGGTTGGTCCTGTAACAATTTCACTCGTTGTGGTAGGTCCAGTGCCAGATGTAGTTGTTATGGTCGGAGGTGTGCCAAGTGTGCTTGTTGTTGTTGGTCCTGTCCAAACTGTGCTTGTTGTGGTAGGTCCTGTGCCAGACGAAGTTGTGCTGATAGGCTGTGTACTAGCTGAGCTTGTTGTGGTTGGTCCTGTAGCAATTTCACTTGTTGTGGTCGGTCCAGTTCCAGGTGTAGTTGTTATTGCTGGAGATGTGCCAACTGTGCTTGTTGTAGTTGGTCCTGTCCCAGATGTGATAGGTTGTGTACCAACTGTTGTTGTTGTTGTTGGTCCTGTCCAAACAGTGCTTGTTGTGGTAGGTCCTGTGCCAGACGAAGTTGTGCTGATAGGCTGTGTAACAGCTGTGCTTGTTGTGGTTGGTCCTGTAGCAATTTCACTTGTTGTGGTAGCTCCAGTGCCTGGTGTAGTTGTTATGGCTGGAGGTGTGCCAACTATGGTTGTTGTTGTTGTTGTTGGTCCTGTGCCAGATGTAGTTGTTGTGATAGGCTGTGTTACAACTCCACTTGTTGTTGTTGGTCCTGTGCCAGATGTAGCTGTTGTGATAGGCTCTGTTACAACTCCACTTGTTGTTGTTGGTCCTGTGCCAGACGTAGTTGTCGTGATAGGCTGTGTGACACCTCTACTTGTTGTGGTTGGTCCTGTAACAAATTCACTTGTTGTGGTAGCTCCAGTGCCAGGTGTAGTTGTTATGGCTGGAGGTGTGCCAACTATGGTTGTTGTTGGTCCTGTGCCAGATGTAGTTGTTGTGATAGGCTGTGTTACAACTCCACTTGTTGTTGTTGGTCCTGTGCCAGACGAAGTTGTGCTGATAGGCTGTGTGCCAACTGTGCTTGTTGTAGTTGGTCCTGTCCCAACTGTGCTTGCTGTGGTTTGCCCTGTCGCATATGTTGCTGTAGGGGCGGGTGGTGTACCTATTGTTGGTCTTGTTCCTGGTGTTCTAGAAGGCTCCCCTGTTGCAGTAGTTGTAGTCGTAGGTTGGCTTGGTCCTGTACTAGGACTTGGAGGTTGTCCTACAGTCGGTGTTGTGCTGACAGTCCATTGAGATGTTGTAGTTGGTCCTATAACGGTAGTCGATGGTGTTGTTGATCCGGTACCAATGGTTGAAGGAGTTGGTAGACATGTGTAGAGAAACAATTTTAACTTTAAAAAAGGCCCCATTTAGTCAGTCATTCAAGACAAAACGAATATAACAGAAATACATGGCCAACATCCAGCTGTGATTCTCTTCAAGAAACTGTCCTTTTCAATTTTGTTTCTTATTGACTTCAAGTGTTCATAGATATTTGTTTTCAACAATTTCTTACCAGGCGTTGGCTTAATTGGTCGACATTCCCACAATGGACAACAACCATCATCTCCCATTAAAAACACAAATTCGCCTGGTGGACATTTTTGAGGAGCACATACTGGACAAGCTGTGAATACCAAAAATAATTCAAATTAAAGACATCAATATTGCACCATCAATTACACAGAAATAGTGTTCTCAAGAACCTTTGATTTTTGAGTGAGAATGTGGTAAATGTCACACATGTATATTTTTGTTTCACAAATTTTATGTAGTCAAATTTTCCATTATTGCAGCAGTTTTATATAGGGAAGTTAAAAACTATTCGAATATCCCGAAAGTATATATTTCATAATTATTATTATTACAACTTGATTAATAAAAATACACACACAAACCATAGCTACAAAATGACTATATACTATGATACAGTGAAGGACAAAAATCCGAATTCAAGAGTGCCCTTTTAAACTCTGTAGCAAAACATTACATAAGTGACCCCTTACTTTACTTGATAACAAAAGTATATTACAGTTTGGACTCCAAACTGTCATTTCGGCAGACTGTATTCAAAACAAATGGACAAATTTCACCACTTACGAGTTGTTGGAACTGGTGGATTGTATGGAGGTGTCTCTGATGTTTCTGAAAATCAAACCAAATATATACAAAATGATTAGTGTGAAACATGTATATATGCCCTTCTGTGATGCTCTCATGCTTATCTACACACTTCTAAATTCGAATATTAATAAATATGTTACACGTTTACAAAAGTTATGGCAGGAGAAGAGGACAAGGGGCTACTTTGGTATTCGGTTCCTTAAACTCACCAAACACTTCTCAACATATAACTGCTGGTGAGAAAGAATCTCCACCAGCCAGCTCTTTTCCCTAAGGAAAAACACCTGAAAGATATGTCAGGTGCTGCTGTCTGACCTGACACTTTTATTATCTGTTTACCTCCCCACCCAGCAGATTGTACAAACTGTACCAGCTTCTCCCAAGATGTTAACTGCATCTCCATAGTCGTATCTGTGTGCATGGTCATTTTGTCTCCATATAGATTGCAGCAAGTTGGAGCTGCACGTTTCGAACACAGTTTTTTTCCAAAGGAATATTTCTCACCGGAGATGACTAGGAAACGCCCTAATGCTATATATTTTCAAAAAGCAGAGTACGCAAAGTTGGGAATAGTAGCAATGATTTACCCAAAAGGAGACGCGAATGTATATGATGGGTAAAAATCTCAACTTTGGTATTCATGATAAAAATTAATTTAAAGTGAAAACCTTGATACTGAATATATATGTATAATACATATACTATATCTGTATAATATTTCAGTTCCAACGAGTGCATATGTAGAAAAAAACGACTTTTTGATTTTGCATTTTCTATCATAATTCTAAAATGTAGGGTTGAAAGACTGACACTCAAACAAAGTGATTAAAAACATAATAAGGATAATTAACATGCCTCTCATTCAAAATGTAATAACTTTATTGCAAAACAAAAAAGTCATTTTGATATGTAGCATATGAAGAACATAAAGTTTGTGTACGATATGTCATAGTGAGTGTATGAGCATGAGTGCTTCTGAATTCTAAAATGTGTGGAGAGTCATAGTCAGAAAAATTTAACAACTATAAGCTCAATTATTGAACCACTCTTTATTTGAGAATTGGGATTTGGCCAAGTGGTTCTGTCTGTTGTGTCTCTGCTAGGTGAGTGGATGCCATATGTTGTGAGTTTGGAACCCGATTGAAAACACCGTATCGGAGCAAAATACGCTGTTTTGGGTGCAGCACCCCCCTTATTTTATCATCCTATTATTTCCAGCCAAAATGTAGAAGAAAACTAGCAATGGTATGTTTCACCTTCATACAAGTGTAAGTAAGAGCGTTTTTTAAGGGACAATGTTTTTATGCTTCCTAATGATATCTAAGACAATAAAAGCTAATACAACAGACCTAGAGGTGTCTTTAGTGTAGAGAATTGGACTCTGTTATATGTATAAAACCAGTGACACAAAACACTTTTGTAGAAAGGAAGTATTTCAAATAGCTTAAAAACCACATTTTGGTCTCATAACCAGATGACAATGAATCATTGTCCATATGTTTTGACTCTGCTCCATTCAAATTTGTATTCACTGTGTCATATTTTCTGTTGGTACTTATGAATGACTTGTGTATGCAGGTTTTTCAGATGAAAAGACTAGGAACAAAGCTCTAGTTTTGGATCTGTAGGTCACCTTTTCTAGATTTCCCCTATCCTATGAGGTTTTTCAAACAATAGGACGATTGCATGTAAAAAACTGCTTCTACTACAATGAATTCAAACAGAAAGAAATCTATGGGTAACATCGCTTCATATTCGTATATTTAACCCTATAAATGGACTCATTGCCTACATTTACCTGTTGGTATGATCCTAGAAGTTGGACTCGGAGCTGTTCCTGTACCAGGTAGAGTAGAACTGACGGTTGGGGCGGTACCAATACTAGATGATGAGGTTGGTCCTGTAACGATTTCACGAGTTGTGGTCGGTCCAGTGCCAGGTGTAGTTGTTATGGCCGGATGGGTGCTAACTGTGCTTGTTGTTGTTGGTCCTGTGCTAGATATAGTTGTTGTGATAGGCTGTGTACCAACTGTAGTTGTTGTGGTTGGTCCTGTAACAATTTCACTTGTTGTGGTAGCTCCAGTGCCTGGTGTAGTTGTTATGGCTGGAGGTGTGCCAACTATGGTTGTTGTTGTTGTTGTTGGTCCTGTGCCAGATGTAGTTGTTGTGATAGGCTGTGTTACAACTCCACTTGTTGTTGTTGGTCCTGTGCCAGATGTAGCTGTCGTGATAGGCTGTGTGACACCTCTACTTGTTGTGGTTGGTCCTGTAACAATTTCACTTGTTGTGGTAGCTCCAGTGCCAGGTGTAGTTGTTATGGCTGGAGGTGTGCCAACTATGGTTGTTGTTGTTGTTGGTCCTGTGCCAGATGTAGTTGTTGTGATAGGCTGTGTTACAACTCCACTTGTTGTTGTTGGTCCTGTGCCAGACGTTCTTGTCGTGATAGGCTGCGTAACAATTGAACTTGTTGTGGTTGGTCCTGTCCCAGCTGTGCTTGTTGTGGTTGGCCCTGTAGCAATTTCACTTGTTGTGGTCGGTCCAGTTCCAGGTGTAGTTGTTATTGCTGGAGATGTGCCAACTGTGCTTGTTGTAGTTGGTCCTGTCCCAACTGTGCTTGTTGTGGTTTGCCCTGTAGCAATTTCACTTGTTGTGGTCGGTCCAGTTCCAGGTGTAGTTGTTATTGCTGGAGATGTGCCAACTGTGCTTGTTGTAGTTGGTCCTGTCCCAACTGTGCTTGTTGTGGTTTGCCCTGTAGCAATTTCACTTGTTGTGGTCGGTCCAGTTCCAGGTGTAGTTGTTATTGCTGGAGATGTGCCAACTGTGCTTGTTGTGGTTGGTCCTGTCCCAGCTGTGCTTGTTGTGGTTGGCCCTGTAGCAATTTCACTTGTTGTGGTCGGTCCAGTTCCAGGTGTAGTTGTTATTGCTGGAGATGTGCCAACTGTGCTTGTTGTAGTTGGTCCTGTCCCAACTGTGCTTGTTGTGGTTTGCCCTGTAGCAATTTCACTTGTTGTGGTCGGTCCAGTTCCAGGTGTAGTTGTTATTGCTGGAGGATGTGCCAACTGTGCTTGTTGTGGTTGGTCCTGTCCCAGCTGGGCTTGTTGTGCTTTGCCTGTGGCAATTTCACTTGTTGTGGATGGTCTAGTTCCAGGTGTAGTTGTTATTGCTGGAGATGTGCCAACTGTGCTTGTTGTAGTTGGTCCTGTCCTAGCTGTGCTTGTTGTGGTTTGCCCTGTAGCAATTTCACTTGTTGTGGTCGGTCCAGTTCCAGGTGTAGTTGTTATTGCTGGAGATGTGCCAACTGTGCTTGTCGTGGTTGGTCCGTCCCAGCTGTGCTTGTTGTGGTTGGCCCTGTAGCAATTTCACTTGTTGTGGTCGGTCCAGTTCCAGGTGTAGCTGTTATTGCTGGAGATGTGACAACTGTGCTTGTTGTAGTTGGTCCTGTCCCAACTGTGCTTGTTGTGGTTTGCCCTGTCGCATATGTTGCTGTAGTGGCGGGTGGTGTACCTACTGTTGGTCTTGTTCCTGGTGTTCTAGAAGGCTCCCTCGTTGCAGTAGTTGTAGTCGTAGGTTGGCCTGGTCCTGTACTAGGACTTGGAGGTTGTCCTACAGTCGGTGTTGTGCTGACAGTCCATTGAGATGTTGTAGTTGGTCCTATAACGGTAGTCGATGGTGTTGTTGATCCAGTACCAATGGTTGAAGGAGTTGGTAGACATGTGTAGAGAAACAATTTTAACTTTTAAAAAAAGGCTGCATTAAGTCAGTCATTCAAGACAAAATGAATATAACAGAAATACGTGGCCAACATCCAGGTGTGATTCTGTTCAAGAAACTGTCCTTTTCAATTTTGGTTTCTTAGTGACTTCAAATGTTCATAGATATTTGTTTTCAACAATTTCTTACCAGGCGTTGGCTTAATTGGTCGACATTCCACAATGGACAACAACCATCATCTCCCATTAAAAACACAAATTCGCCTGGTGGACATTTTGGAGAAGGACATACTGGACAAGCTGTGAATACCAAAAATAATTCAAATTAAAGACATCAATATTGCACCATCAATTACACAGAAATAGTGTTCTCAAGAACCTTTGATTTTTGAGTAGGAATGTGGCCAATGTCACACATGTATATTTTTGTTTCACAAAATTGTATGTAGCTACAATTTTCCATCATTGTAGCAGTTTGACATGGGGAAGTTACAAATCATTTGAATAATCTCCAAGTGTACATTGTATTGTTGTAATTACTTCATCAAAAAGACACTCACAAACAATAGCTACAAATTCATCATATACTATGATACAGTGAAGGACAAAAATCCGGATTCAAGAGTGCCCTTTTAAACTCAGTAGAAAAACTTTACATAAGTGACCCCTTATTTTATTTGATAACAAAAGTGTATTACAGTTTGCACTCCAAACTGTCATTTCGGCAGACTGTATTCAAAACAAATGGACAACTTTCACCACTTACGAGTTGTTGGAACTGGTGGATTGTATGGAGGTGTCTCTGATGTTTCTGAAAATCAAACCAAATATATACAAAATGATTAGTGTGAAACATGTATATATGCCCTTCTGTGATGCTCTCATGCTTATCTACACACTTCTAAATTCGAATATTAATAAATATGTTACACGTTTACAAAAGTTATGGCAGGAGAAGAGGACAAGGGGCTACTCGGGTATTTGGTTCCTTAAACTCACCAAACACTTCTCAACATATAACTGCTGGTGAGAAAGAATCTCCACCAGCCAGCTCTTTTCCCTAAGGAAAAACACCTGAAAGATATGTCAGGTGCTGCTGTCTGACCTGACACTTTTATTATCTGTTTACCTCCCCACCCAGCAGATTGTACAAACTGTACCAGCTTCTCCCAAGATGTTAACTGCATCTCCATAGTCGTATCTGTGGGCATGGTCATTTTGTCTCCATATAGATTGCAGCAAGTTGGAGCTGCACGTTTCGAACACGGTTTTTTTTCAAAGGAATATTTCTCATCGGAGATGACTAGGAAACGCCCTAATGCTATATATTTTCAAATAGCAGAGTACGCAAAGTTGAGTATGGTAGCAATGATTTACCCCAAAGGAGACGCAAATGTATATGAAGGGTAAAAACCTCAACCATTGTATTCATGATAAAAATTAATTTAAAGTGGAAACCTTGATACTGAATATATATGTATAATACATATACTATATCTGTATAATATTTCAGTTCCAACGAGAGCATATGTAAAAAAAAAATGACTTTTTTATTTTGCATTTCTATCTTAATTCTAAAATGTAGGGTTGAAAGACTGACTCTCAAACAAAGTGATTAAAAACATAATAAGGATAATTAACATGCCTCTCATTCAAAATGTAATAACTTTATTGCAAAACAAAAAAGTCATTTTGATATGTAGCATATGAAGAACATAAAGTTTGTGTACGATATGTCATAGTGAGTGTATGAGCATGAGTGCTTCTGAATTCTAAACAACTATAAGCTCAATTATTGAACCACTCTTTATTTGAGAATTGGGATTTGGCCAAGTGGTTCTGTCTGTTGTGTCTCTGCTAGGTGAGTGGATGCCATATGTTGTGAGTTTGGAACCCGATTGAAAACACCGTATCGGAGCAAAATACGCTGTTTTGGGTGCAGCACCCCCCTTATTTTATCATCCTATTATTTCCAGCCAAAATGTAGAAGAAAACTAGCAATCGTATGTTTCACCTTCATACAAGTGTAAGTAACAGCGTTTTTTTAAGGGACAATGTTTTTATGATTCCTAATGATATGTAAGACAATAAAAGCTAATACAACAGACCTAGAGGTGTCTTTAGTGTAGAGAATTGGACTCTGTTATATGTATAAAACCAGTGACACAAAACACTTTTGTAGAAAGGAAGTATTTCAAATAGCTTAAAAACCACATTTTGGTCTCATAACCAGATGACAATGAATCATTGTCCATATGTTTTGACTCTGCTCCATTCAAATTTGTATTCACTGTGTCATATTTTCTGTTGGTACTTATGAATTAATTGTGTATGCAGATTTTTCAGATGAAAAGACTAGGAACATGCAAAGCTCTAGTTTTGGATCTGTAGGTCACCTTTTCTAGATCTCCCCTATCATATAAGGTTTTTCAAACAATAGGACGATTGCATGTAAAAAACTGCTTCTACTACAATGAATTCAAACAGAAAGAAATCTATGGGTAACATCGCTTCATATTGGTATATTTAACCCTATAAATGGACCCATTGCCTACATTTACCTGTTGGTATGATCCTAGAAGTTGGACTCGGAGCTGTCCCTGTACCAGGTCGAGTAGAAACTGACGGTTGGGGCGGTACCAATAGTAGATGATGAGGTTGGTCCTGTAACGATTTCACGAGTTGTGATAGGCCCAGTGCCAGGTGTAATTGTTATGGCTGGAGGTGTGCCAACGGTGGTTGTTGTGGTTGGTCCTGTGCCAGATGTAGTTGTTCTGATAGGCTGTGTACCAACTGTCCTTGTTGTGGTTGGTCCTGTAACAATTTCACTTGTTGTGGTCGGTCCAGTGCCAGGTGTAGTTGTTATGGCTGGAGGTGTGCCAACTATGGTTGTTGTTGTTGTTGGTCCTGTGCCAGATGTAGTTGTTGTGATAGGCTGTGTTACAACTCCACTTGTTGTTGTTGGTCCTGTGCCAGATGTAGCTGTCGTGCTAGGCTGTGTGACACCTCTACTTGTTGTTGATCCTGTCCCAGCTGTGCTTGTTGTGGTTGGCCCTGTAGCAATTTCACTTGTTGTGGTCGGTCCAGTTCCAGGTGTAGTTGTTATTGCAGGAGATGTGCCAACTGTGCTTGTTGTAGTTGGTCCTGTCCCAACTGTGCTTGTTGTGGTTTGCCCTGTAGCAATTTCACTTGTTGTGGTCGGTCCAGTTCCAGGTGTAGTTGTTATTGCTGGAGATGTGCCAACTGTGCTTGTTGTGGTTGGTCCTGTCCCAGCTGTGCTTGTTGTGGTTTGCCCTGTAGCAATTTCACTTGTCGTGGTCGGGCCAGTTCCAGGTGTAGTTGTTATTGCTGGAGATGTGCCAACTGTGCTTGTTGTAGTTGGTCCTGTCCCAGCTGTGCTTGTTGTGGTTTGCCCTGTAGAAATTTCACTTGTTGTGGTCGGTCCAGTTCCAGGTGTAGTTGTTATTGCTGGAGATGTGCCAACTGTGCTTGTTGTAGTTGGTCCTGTCCCAACTGTACTTGTTGTGGTTGGCCCTGTAGCAATTTCACTTGTTGTGGTTGGTCCAGTTCCAGGTGTAGTTGTTATTGCTGGAGATGTGCCAACTGTGCTTGTTGTAGTTGGTCCTGTCCCAGCTGTGCTTGTTGTGGTTGGCCCTGTAGCAATTTCACTTGTTGTGGTCGGTCCAGTTCCAGGTGTAGTTGTTATTGCTGGAGATGTGCCAACTGTGCTTGTTGTAGTTGGTCCTGTCCCAGCTGTGCTTGTTGTGGTTGGCCCTGTAGCAATTTCACTTGTTGTGGTCGGTCCAGTTCCAGGTGTAGTTGTTATTGCTGGAGATGTGCCAACTGTGCTTGTTGTAGTTGGTCCTGTCCCAGCTGTGCTTGTTGTGGTTGGCCCTGTCGCATATGTTGCTGTAGTGGCGGGTGGTGTACCTACTGTTGGTCTTGTTCCTGGTGTTCTAGAAGGCTCCCTCGTTGCAGTAGTTGTAGTCGTAGGTTGGCCTGGTCCTGTACTAGGACTTGGAGGTTGTCCTACAGTCGGTGTTGTGCTGACAGTCCATTGAGATGTTGTAGTTGGTCCTATAACGGTAGTCGATGGTGTTGTTGATCCAGTACCAATGGTTGAAGGAGTTGGTAGACATGTGTAGAGAAACAATTTTAACTTTTAAAAAAAGGCTGCATTAAGTCAGTCATTCAAGACAAAATGAATATAACAGAAATACGTGGCCAACATCCAGGTGTGATTCTGTTCAAGAAACTGTCCTTTTCAATTTTGGTTTCTTATTGACTTCAAATGTTCAAAGATATTTGTTTTCAACAATTTCTTACCAGCGTTGGCTTAATTGGTCGACATTCCCACAATGGACAACAACCATCATCTCCCATTAAAAACACAAATTCGCCTGGTGGACATTTTGGAGAAGGACATACTGGACAAGCTGTGAATACCAAAAATCATTCAAATTAAAGACATCAATATTGCACCATCAATTACACAGAAATAGTGCTCTCAAGAACCTTTGATTTTTGAGTGAGAATGTGGTAAATGTCACACATGTATATTTTTGTTTCACAAAATTGTATGTAGTTACAATTTTCCATCATTGTAGCAGTTTGATATGGGGAAGTTAAAAATCATTTGAATAATCTCCAAGTGTACATTGTATTGTTGTAATTATTTTATGAAAAAGACACTCACAAACAATAGCTACAAATTCATCATATACTATGATACAGTGAAGGACAAAAATCCGGATTCAAGAGTGCCCTTTTAAACTCAGTAGAAAAACTTTACATAAGTGACCCCTTATTTTATTTGATAACAAAAGTGTATTACAGTTTGCACTCCAAACTGTCATTTCGGCAGACTGTATTCAAAACAAATGGACAAATTTCACCACTTACGAGTTGTTGGAACTGGTGGATTGTATGGAGGTGTCTCTGATGTTTCTGAAAATCAAACCAAATATATACAAAATGATTAGTGTGAAACATGTATATATGCCCTTCTGTGATGCTGTCATGCTTATCTACACACTTCTAAATTCGAATATTAATAAATATTTACACGTTTACAAAAGTTATGGCAGGAGAAGAGGACAAGGGGCTACTCGGGTATTTGGTTCCTTAAACTCACCAAACACTTCTCAACATATAACTGCTGGTGAGAAAGAATCTCCACCAGCCAGCTCTTTTCCCTAAGGAAAAACACCTGAAAGATATGTCAGGTGCTGCTGTCTGACCTGACACTTTTATTATCTGTTTACCTCCCCACCCAGCAGATTGTATAAACTGTACCAGCTTCTCCCAAGATGTTAACTGCATCTCCATAGTCGTATCTGTGTGCATGGTCATTTTTCTCCATATAGATTGCAGCAAGTTGGAGCTGCACGTTTGGAACACAGTTTTTTTCCAAAGGAATATTTCTCACCGGAGATGACTAGTAAACGCCCTAATGCTATATATTTTCAAATAGCAGAGTACCAAAGTTGAGTATGGTAGCAATGATTTACCCCAAAGGAGACGCAAATGTATATGAAGGGTAAAAACCTCAACCATTGTATTCATGATAAAAATTAATTTAAAGTGAAAACCTTGATACTGAATATATATGTATAATACATATACTATATCTGTATAATATTTCAGTTCCAACGAGTGCATATGAAGAAAAAAACTACTTTTTTATTTTGCATTTTCTATCATAATTCTAAAATGTAGGGTTGAAAGACTGACACTCAAACAAAGTGATTAAAAACATAATAAGGATAATTAACATGCCTCTCATTCAAAATGTAATAACTTTATTGCAAAACAAAAAGTCATTTTGATATGTAGCATATGAAGAACATAAAGTTTGTGTACGATATGTCATAGTGAGTGTATGAGCATGAGTGCTTCTGAATTCTAAACAACTATAAGCTCAATTATTGAACCACTCTTTATTTGAGAATTGGGATTTGGCCAAGTGGTTCTGTCTGTTGTGTCTCTGCTAGGTGACTGGATGCCATATGTTGGAGTTTGGAACCCGATTGAAAACACTGTATCGGAGCAAAATACGCTGTTTTGGGTGCAGCACACCCCTTATTTTATCATCCTATTATTTCCAGCCAAAATGTAGAAGAAAACTAGCAATCGTATGTTTCACCTTCATACAAGTGTATGTAACAGCGTTTTTTTAAGGGACAATGTCTTTATGCTTCCTAATGATATGTAAGACAATAAAAGCTAATACAACAGACCTAGAGGTGTCTTTAGTGTAGAGAATTGGACTCTGTTATATGTATAAAACCAGTGACACAAAACACTTTTGTACAAAGGAAGTATTTCCGATATCTTAAAAACCACATTTTGGTCTCATAACCAGATGACAATGAATCATTGTCCATATGTTTTGACTCTGCTCCATTCAAATTTGTATTCACTGTGTCATATTTTCTGTTGGTACTTATGAATTAATTGTGTATGCAGATTTTTCAGATGAAAAGACTAGGAACATGCAAAGCTCTAGTTTTGGATCTGTAGGTCACCTTTTCTAGATCTCCCCTATCATATAAGGTTTTTCAAACAATAGGACGATTGCATGTAAAAAACTGCTTCTACTACAATGAATTCAAACAGAAAGAAATCTATGGGTAACATCGCTTCATATTCGTATATTTAACCCTATAAATGGACTCATTGCCTACATTTACCTGTTGGTATGATCCTAGAAGTTGGACTCGGAGCTGTCCCTGTACCAGGTCGAGTAGAACTGGCGGTTGGGGCGGTACCAATGGTAGATGATGAGGTTGGTCCTGTAACTATTTTACGAGTTGTGATAGGCCCAGTGCCAGGTGTAAATGTTATGGCTGGAGGTGTGCCAACGGTGTTGTTGTTGTTGGTCCTGTGCCAGATGTAGTTGTTCTGATAGGCTGTGTACCAACTGTGCTTGTTGTGGTTGGTCCTGTAACAATTTCACTTGTTGTGGTAGCTCCAGTGCCAGGTGTAGTTGTTATGGCTGGAGGTGTGCCAACTATGGTTGTTGTTGTTGTTGGTCCTGTGCCAGATGTAGTTGTTGTGATAGGCTGTGTTACAACTCCACTTGTTGTTGTTGGTCCTGTGCCAGACGTTGTTGTCGTGGTAGGCTGTGTGACAACTCTACTTGTTGTTGGTCCTGTCCCAACTGTGCTTGTTGTGGTTGGCCCTGTAGCAATTTCACTTGTTGTGGTTGGTCCAGTTCCAGGTGTAGTTGTTATTGCTGGAGATGTGCCAACTGTGCTTGTTGTAGTTGGTCCTGTCCCAACTGTGCTTGTTGTGGTTGGCCCTGTAGCAATTTCACTTGTTGTGGTAGGTCCAGTTCCAGGTGTAGTTGTTATTGCTGGAGATGTGCCAGCTGTGCTTGTTGGTTTGCCCTGTAGCAATTTCACTTGTCGTGGTCGGGCCAGTTCCAGGTGTAGTTGTTATTGCTGGAGATGTGCCAACTGTGCTTGTTGTAGTTGGTCCTGTCCCAGCTGTGCTTGTTGTGGTTTGCCCTGTAGAAATTTCACTTGTTGTGGTCGGTCCAGTTCCAGGTGTAGTTGTTATTGCTGGAGATGTGCCAACTGTGCTTGTTGTAGTTGGTCCTGTCCCAGCTGTGCTTGTTGTTGTAGTTGGCCCTGTAGCAATTTCACTTGTTGTGGTCGGTCCAGTTCCAGGTGTAGTTGTTATTGCTGGAGATGTGCCAACTGTGCTTGTTGTGGTTGGTCCTGTCCTAGCTGTGCTTGTTGTGGTTGGCCCTGTAGCAATTTCACTTGTTGTGGTCGGTCCAGTTCCAGGTGTAGTTGTTATTGCTGGAGATGTGCCAACTGTGCTTGTTGTGGTTGGTCCTGTCCCAGCTGTGCTTGTTGTGGTTGGCCCTGTAGCAATTTCACTTGTTGTGGTCGGTCCAGTTCCAGGTGTAGTTGTTATTGCTGGAGATGTGCCAACTGTGCTTGTTGTAGTTGGTCCTGTCCCAGCTGTGCTTGTTGTGGCTGGCCCTGTCGCATATGTTGCTGTAGTGGCGGGTGGTGTACCTAATGTTGGTCTTGTTCCTGGTGTTCTAGAAGGCTCCCTCGTTGCAGTAGTTGTAGTCGTAGATTGGCCTGGTCCTGTACTAGGACTTGGAGGTTGTCCTACAGTCGGTGTTGTGCTGACAGTCCATTGAGATGTTGTAGTTGGTCCTATAACGGTAGTCGATGGTGTTGTTGATACAGTACCAATGGTTGAAGGAGTTGGTAGACATGTGTAGAGAAACAATTTTAACTTTTAAAAAAAGGCTGCATTAAGTCAGTCATTCAAGACAAAATGAATATAACAGAAATACATGGCCAACATCCAGGTGTGATTCTGTTCAAGAAACTGTCCTTTCAATGTTGGTTCTTATTGACTTCAAATGTTCAAAGATATTTGTTTTCAACAATTTCTTACCAGGCGTTGGCTTAATTGGTCGACATTCCCACAATGGACAACAACCATCATCTCCCATTAAAAACACAAATTCGCCTGGTGGACATTTTGGAGAAGGACATACTGGACAAGCTGTGAATACCAAAAATCATTCAAATTAAAGACATCAATATTGCACCATCAATTACACAGAAGTAGTGTTCTCAAGAACCTTTGATTTTTGAGTAGGAATGTGGTAAATGTCACACATGTATATTTTTGAATCACAAATTATATGTAGTTACAATTTTCCATCATTGTAGCAGTTTGATATGGGGAAGTTAAAATCATTTGAATAATCTCCAAGTGTACATTGTATTGTTGTAATTATTTTATGAAAAAGACACTCACAAACAATAGCTAAAAATTCATCATATACTACGATACAGTGAAGAACAAAAATCCGGATTCAATAGTGCCCTTTTAAACTCAGTAGTGAAACTTTACATAAGTGACCCATATTTTATTTGATAACAAAAGTGTATTACAGTTTGCACTCCAAACTGTCATTTCGGCAGACTGTATTCAAAACAAATGGGCAAATTTCACCACTTACGAGTTGTTGGAACTGTTGGATGGTATGGAGGTGTCTCTCTGATGTTTCTGAAAATGAAACCAAATGTATACAAAATGATTAGTGTGAAACATGTATATATGCCCTTCTGTGATGCTCTCATGCTTATCTACACACTTCTAAATTCGAATATTAATAAATATGTTACAAGTTTAAAAAGTTGTGGCAGGAGAAGAGGACAAGGGGCTACTCGGGTATTTAGTTCCCTAAACTCACCAAACACTTCTCAACATATAACTGCTGGTGAGAAAGAATCTCCACCAGCCAGCTCTTTTCCCTAAGGAAAAACACCTGAAAGATATGTCAGGTGCTGCTGTCTGACCTGACACTTTTATTATCTGTTTACCTCCCCACCCAGCAGATTGTATAAACTGTACCAGCTTCTCCCAAGATGTTAACTGCATCTCCATAGTCGTATCTGTGTGCATGGTCATTTTGTCTCCATATAGATTGCAGCAAGTTGGAGCTGCACGTTTCGAACACAGTTTTTTTTCAAAGGAATATTTCTCATCGGAGATGACTAGGAAACGCCCTAATGCTATATATTTTCAAAAAGCAGAGTACCAAAGTTGAGTATGGTAGCAATGATTTACCCCAAATGAGACGCAAATGTATATGAAGGGTAAAATCCTCAACTTTGGTATTCATGATAAAAATTAATTTAAAGTGAAAACCTTGATACTGAATATATATGTATAATACATATACTATATCTGTATAATATTTCAGTTCCAACGAGTGCATATGTAGAAAAAAACGACTTTTTTATTTTGCATTTTCTATCATAATTCTAAAATGTAGGGTTGAAAGACTGACATTCAAACAAAGTGATTAAAAACATAAGGATAATTAACATGACTCTCATTCAAAATGTAATAACTTTATTGCAAAACAAAAAAGTCATTTTGATATGTAACATATGAAGAACATAAAGTTTGTGTACGATATGTCATAGTGAGTGTATGAGCATGAGTGCTTCTGAATTCTAAACAACTATAAGCTCAATTATTGAACCACTCTTTATTTGAGAATTGGGATTTGGCCAAGTGGTTCTGTCTGTTGTGTCTCTGCTAGGTGAGTGGATGCCATATGTTGTGAGTTTAGAACCCGATTGAAAACACCGTATCGGAGCAAAATATGCTGTTTTGGGTGCAGCAAACCCCTTATTTTATCATCCTATTATTTCCAGCCAAAATGTAGAAGAAAACTAGCAATCGTATGTTTAACATTCATACAAGTGTAAGTAACAGCGTTTTTTTAAGGGACAATGTTTTTATGCTTCCTAATGATATCTAAGACAATAAAAGCTAATACAACAGACCTAGAGGTGTCTTTAGTGTAGAGAATTGGACTCTGTTATATGTATAAAAGGAAGTATTTCAAATAGCTTAAAAACCACATTTTGGTCTCATAACCAGATGACAATGAATCATTGTCCATATGTTTTGACTCTGCTCCATTCAAATTTGTATTCACTGTGTCATATTTTCTGTTGGTACTTATGAATTAATTGTGTATGCAGATTTTTCAGATAAAAAGACTAGGAACATGCAAAGCTCTAGTTTTGGATCTGTAGGTCACCTTTTCTAGATCTCCCCTATCATATAAGGTTTTTCAAACAATAGGACGATTGCATGTAAAAAACTGCTTCTACTACAATGAATTCAAACAGAAAGAAATCTATGGGTAACATCGCTTCATATTCGTATATTTAACCCTATAAATGGACTCATTGCCTACATTTACCTGTTGGTATGATCCTAGAAGTTGGACTCGGAGCTGTTCCTGTACCAGGTAGAGTAGAACTGACGGTTGGGGCGGTACCAATACTAGATGATGAGGTTGGTCCTGTAACGATTTCACGAGTTGTGATAGGCCCAGTGCCAGGTGTAATTGTTATGGCTGGAGGTGTGCCAACGGTGGTTGTTGTGGTTGGTCCTGTGCCAGATGTAGTTGTTCTGATAGGCTGTGTACCAACTGGGCTTGTTGTGGTTGGTCCTGTAACAATTTCACTTGTTGTGGTAGCTCCAGTGCCAGGTGTAGTTGTTATGGCTGGAGGTGTGCCAACTATGGTTGTTGTTGTTGTTGGTCCTGTGCCAGATGTAGTTGTTGTGATAGGCTGTGTTACAACTCCACTTGTTGTTGTTGGTCCTGTGCCAGACGTAGTTGTCGTGGTAGGCTGTGTGACACCTCTACTTGTTGTTGGTCCTGTCCCAGCTGTGCTTGTTGTGGTTGGCCCTGTAGCAATTTCACTTGTTGTGGTTGGTCCAGTTCCAGTGTAGTTGTTATTGCAGGAGATGTGCCAACTGTGCTTGTTGTAGTTGGTCCTGTCCCAACTGTGCTTGTTGTGGTTTGCCCTGTAGCAATTTCACTTGTTTGGTAGGTCCAGTTCCAGGTGTAGTTGTTATTGCTGGAGATGTGCCAACTGTGCTTGTTGTGGTTGCGCCTGTAGCAATTTCACTTGTTGTGGTAGCTCCTGGTGTAGTTGTTATTGCTGGAGATGTGCCAACTGTGCTTGTTGTAGTTGGTCCTGTCCCAGCTGTGCTTGTTGTGGTTTGCCCTGTAGAAATTTCACTTGTTGTGGTCGGTCCAGTTCCAGGTGTAGTTGTTATTGCTGGAGATGTGCCAACTGTGCTTGTTGTAGTTGGTCCTGTCCCAGCTGTGCTTGTTGTTGTAGTTGGCCCTGTAGCAATTTCACTTGTTGTGGTCGGTCCAGTTCCAGGTGTAGTTGTTATTGCTGGAGATGTGCCAACTGTGCTTGTTGTAGTTGGTCCTGTCCTAGCTGTGCTTGTTGTGGTTGGCCCTGTAGCAATTTCACTTGTTGTGGTCGGTCCAGTTCCAGGTGTAGTTGTTATTGCTGGAGATGTGCCAACTGTGCTTGTTGTAGTTGGTCCTGTCCCAGCTGTGCTTGTTGTGGTTGGCCCTGTAGCAATTTCACTTGTTGTGGTCGGTCCAGTTCCAGGTGTAGTTGTTATTGCTGGAGATGTGCCAACTGTGCTTGTTGTAGTTGGTCCTGTCCCAACTGTGCTTGTTGTGGTTTGCCCTGTCGCATATGTTGCTGTAGTGGCGGGTGGTGTACCTACTGTTGGTCTTGTTCCTGGTGTTCTAGAAGGCTCCCTCGTTGCAGTAGTTGTAGTCGTAGGTTGGCCTGGTCCTGTACTAGGACTTGGAGGTTGTCCTACAGTCGGTGTTGTGCTGACAGTCCATTGAGATGTTGTAGTTGGTCCTATAACGGTAGTCGATGGTGTTGTTGATCCAGTACCAATGGTTGAAGGAGTTGGTAGACATGTGTAGAGAAACAATTTTAACTTTTAAAAAAAGGCTGCATTAAGTCAGTCATTCAAGACAAAATGAATATAACAGAAATACGTGGCCAACATCCAGGTGTGATTCTGTTCAAGAAACTGTCCTTTTCAATTTTGGTTTCTTAGTGACTTCAAATGTTCATAGATATTTGTTTTCAACAATTTCTTACCAGGCGTTGGCTTAATTGGTCGACATTCCCACAATGGACAACAACCATCATCTCCCATTAAAAACACAAATTCGCCTGGTGGACATTTGGAGAAGGACATACTGGACAAGCTGTGAATACCAAAAATCATTCAAATTAAAGACATCAATATTGCACCATCAATTACACAGAAATAGTGTTCTCAAGAACCTTTGATTTTTGAGTGAGAATGTGGTAAATGTCACACATGTATATTTTTGTTTCACAAAATTGTATGTAGTTACAATTTTCCATCATTGTAGCAGTTTGATATGGGGAAGTTAAAAATCATTTGAATAATCTCCAAGTGTACATTGTATTGTTGTAATTATTTTATGAAAAAGACACTCACAAACAATAGCTAAAAATTCATCATATACTACGATACAGTGAAGAACAAAAATCCGGATTCAATAGTGCCCTTTTAAACTCAGTAGTGAAACTTTACATAAGTGACCCATATTTTATTTGATAACAAAAGTGTATTACAGTTTGCACTCCAAACTGTCATTTCGGCAGACTGTATTCAAAACAAATGGGCAAATTCACCACTTACGAGTTGTTGGAACTGTTGGATGGTATGGAGGTGTCTCTGATGTTTCTGAAAATGAAACCAAATGTATACAAAATGATTAGTGTGAAACATGTATATATGCCCTTCTGTGATGCTCTCATGCTTATCTACACACTTCTAAATTCGAATATTAATAAATATGTTACAAGTTTAAAAAAGTTGTGGCAGGAGAAGAGACAAGGGGCTACTCGGGTATTTAGTTCCCTAAACTCACCAAACACTTCTCAACATATAACTGCTGGTGAGAAAGAATCTCCACCAGCCAGCTCTTTTCCCTAAGGAAAAACACCTGAAGATATATCAGGTGCTGCTTTCTGACCTGACACTTTTATTATCTGTTTACCTCCCCTCCCAGCTGATTGTACAAACTGTACCAGCTTCTCCCAAGATGTTAACTGCATCTCCATAGTCGTATCTGTGTGCATGGTCATTTTGTCTCCATATAGATTGCAGCAAGTTGGAGCTGCACGTTTCGAACACAGTTTTTTTCCAAAGGAATATTTCTCACCGGAGATGACTAGTAAACGCCCTAATGCTATATATTTTCAAATAGCAGAGTACGCAAAGTTGAGTATGGTGGCAATGATTTACCCCAAAGGAGACGCAAATGAATATCATGGGTAAAAATCTCAACTTTGGTATTCATGATAAAAATTAATTTAAAGTGAAAACCTTGATACTGAATATATATGTATAATACATATACTACATCTGTATAGTATTTCAGTTCCAACGAGTGCATATGTAGAAAAAAACGACTTTTTTATTTTGCATTTTCTATCATAATTCTAAAATGTAGGGTTGAAAGACTGACACTCAAACAAAGTGATTAAAAACATAATAAGGATAATTAACATGCCTCTCATTCAAAATGTAATACCTTTATTGCAAAACAAAAAAGTCATTTTGATATGTAGCATATGAAGAACATAAAGTTTGTGTACGATGTGTCATAGTGAGTGTATGAGCATGAGTGCTTCTGAATTCTAAACAACTATAAGCTCAATTATTGAACCACTCTTTATTTGAGAATTGGGATTTGGCCAAGTGGTTCTGTCTGTTGTGTCTCTGCTAGGTGAGTGGATGCCATATGTTGTGAGTTTGGAACCCGATTGAAAACACCGTATCGGAGCAAAATACGCTGTTTTGGGTGCAGCACCCCCCTTATTTTATCATCCTATTATTTCCAGCCAAAATGTAGAAGAAAATTAGCAATCGTATGTTTCACCTTCATACAAGTGTAAGTAACAGCGTTTTTTTAAGGGACAATGTTTTTATGCTTCCTAATGATATCTAAGACAATAAAAGCTAATACAACAGACCTAGAGGTGTCTTTAGTGTAGAGAAATGGACTCTGTTATATGTATAAAACCTGTGACACAAAACACTTTTGTACAAGGGAAGTATTGCAAATAGCTTAAAAACCACATTTTGGTCTCATAACCAGATGACAATGAATCATTGTCCATATGTTTTGGTCTGCTCCATTCAAATTTGTATTCAGTGTGTCATATTTTCTGTTGGTACTTATGAATCAATTGTGTATGCAGATTTTTCAGATGAAAAGACTAGGAACAAAGCTCTAGTTTTGGATCTGTAGGTCACCTTTTCTAGATCTCCCTATCATATAAGGTTTTTCAAACAATAGGACGATTGCATGTAAAAAACTGCTTCTACTACAATGAATTCTAACAGAAAGAAATCTATGGGTAACATCGCTTCATATGGTATATTTAACCCTATAAATGGACTCATTGCCTACATTTACCTGTTGGTATGATCCTAGAAGTTGGACTCGGAGCTGTTCCTGTACCAGGTAGAGTAGAACTGACGGTTGGGGCAGTACCAATAGTAGATGATGAGGTTGGTCCTGTAACGATTTCACGAGTTGTGATAGGCCCAGTGCCAGGTGTAATTGTTATGGCTGGAGGTGTGCCAACTGTGGTTGTTGTTGTTGGTCCTGTGCCAGATGTAGTTGTTCTGATAGGCTGTGTACCAACTGTCCTTGTTGTGGTTGGTCCTGTAACAATTTCACTTGTTGTGGTAGCTCCAGTGCCAGGTGTAGTTGTTATGGCTGGAGGTGTGCCAACTATGGTTGTTGTTGTTGTTGGTCCTGTGCCAGATGTAGTTGTTGTGATAGGCTGTGTTACAACTCCACTTGTTGTTGTTGGTCCTGTGCCAGACGTTATTGTCGTGATAGGCTGCGTAACAATTGAACTTGTTGTGGTTGGTCCTGTCCCAGCTGTGCTTGTTGTGGTTGGCCCTGTAGCAATTTCACTTGTTGTGGTCGGTCCAGTTCCAGGTGTAGTTGTTATTGCTGGAGATGTGCCAACTGTGCTTGTTGTAGTTGGTCCTGTCCCAACTGTGCTTGTTGTGGTTTGCCCTGTAGCAATTTCACTTGTTGTGGTCGGTCCAGTTCCAGGTGTAGTTGTTATTGCTGGAGATGTGCCAACTGTGCTTGTTGTGGTTGGGCCTGTAGCAATTTCACTTGTTGTGGTAGCTCCAGGTGTAGTTGTTATTGCTGGAGATGTGCCAACTGTGCTTGTTGTAGTTGGTCCTGTCCCAGCTGTGCTTGTTGTGGTTTGCCCTGTAGAAATTTCACTTGTTGTGGTCGGTCCAGTTCCAGGTGTAGTTGTTATTGCAGGAGATGTGCCAACTGTGCTTGTTGTAGTTGGTCCTGTCCCAGCTGTGCTTGTTGTTGTAGTTGGCCCTGTAGCAATTTCACTTGTTGTGGTCGGTCCAGTTCCAGGTGTAGTTGTTATTGCTGGAGATGTGCCAACTGTGCTTGTTGTAGTTGGTCCTGTCCTAGCTGTGCTTGTTGTGGTAGGCCCTGTAGCAATTTCACTTGTTGTGGTCGGTCCAGTTCCAGGTGTAGTTGTTATTGCTGGAGATGTGCCAACTGTGCTTGTTGTGGTTGGTCCTGTCCCAGCTGTGCTTGTTGTGGTTGGCCCTGTAGCAATTTCACTTGTTGTGGTCGGTCCAGTTCCAGGTGTAGTTGTTATTGCTGGAGATGTGCCAACTGTGCTTGTTGTGGTTGGTCCTGTCCCAGCTGTGCTTGTTGTGGTTTGCCCTGTCGCATATGTTGCTGTAGTGGCGGGTGGTGTACCTACTGTTGGTCTTGTTCCTGGTGTTCTAGAAGGCTCCCCTGTTGCAGTAGTTGTAGTCGTAGGTTGGCCTGGTCCTGTACTAGGACTTGGTGGTTGTTCTACAGTCGGTGTTGTGCTGACAGTCCATTGAGATGTTTGTAGTTGGTCCTATAACGGTAGTTGATGGTGTTGTTGATCCAGTACCAATGGTTGAAGGAGTTGGTAGACATGTGTAGAGAAACAATTTTAACTTTTAAAAAAAGGCTGCATTAAGTCAGTCATTCAAGACAACATGAATATAACAGAATACGTGGCCAACATCCAGGTGTGATTCTGTTCAAGAAACTGTCCTTTTCAATTTTGGTTTCTTAGTGACTTCAAATGTTCATAGATATTTGTTTTCAACAATTTCTTACCAGGCGTTGGCTTAATTGGTCGACATTCCCACAATGGACAACAACCATCATCTCCCATTAAAAACACAAATTCGCCTGGTGGACATTTTTGAGGAGCACATACTGGACAAGCTGTGAATACCAAAAATAATTCAAATTAAAGACATCAATATTGCACCATCAATTACACAGAAATAGTGTTCTCAAGAACCTTTGATTTTTGAGTGAGAATGTGGTAAATGTCACACATGTATATTTTTGTTTCACAAAATTGTATGTAGTTACAATTTTCCATCATTGTAGCAGTTTGATATGGGGAAGTTACAAATCATTTGAATAATCTCCAAGTGTACATTGTATTATTATCATTATTTCTTGAAAAAGACACTCACAAACAATAGCTACAAATTCATCATATACTATGATACAGTGAAGGACAAAAATCCGGATTCAAGAGTGCCCTTTTAAACTCAGTAGAAAAACTTTACATAAGTGACCCCTTATTTTATTTGATAACAAAAGTGTATTACAGTTTGCACTCCAAACTGTCATTTCAGCAGACTGTATTCAAAACAAATGGACAAATTTCACCACTTACGAGTTGTTGGAACTGGTGGATTGTATGGAGGTGTCTCTGATGTTTCTGAAAATCAAACCAAATATATACAAAATGATTAGTGTGAAACATGTATATATGCCCTTCTGTGATGCTCTCATGCTTATCTACACACTTCTAAATTCGAATATTAATAAATATTTACACGTTTACAAAAGTTATGGCAGGAGAAGAGGACAAGGGGCTACTCGTATTTAGTTCCTTAAACTCACCAAACACTTCTCAACATATAACTGCTAGTGAGAAAGAATCTCCACCAGCCAGCTCTTTCCCTAAGGAAAAACACCTGAAAGATATGTCAGGTGCTGCTGTCTGACCTGACACTTTTATCATCTGTTTACCTTCCCTCCCAGCAGATTGTAAAACTGTACCAGCTTCTCCCAAGACGTTAACTGCATCTCCATAGTCGTATCTGTGTGCATGGTCATTTTGTCTCCATATAGATTGCAGCAAGTTGGAGCTGCACGTTTCGAACACAGTTTTTTTCAAAGGAATATTTCTCATTGGAGATGACTAGGAAACGTCCTAATGCTATATATTTTCAAAAAGCAGAGAACGCAAAGTTGAGTATGGTAGCAATGATTTACCCCAAAGGAGAATGCAAATGTATATGATCGGTAAAAACCTCAAGTTTTGTATTCATGATAAAAATTAATTTAAAGTGAAAACCTTGATACTGAATATATATGTATAATACATATACTATATCTGTATAATATTTCAGTTCCAGCGAGGGCATATGTAGAAAAAAAATGACTTTTTAATTTCCATTTTCTATCTTAATTCTAAAATGTAGGGTTGAAAGACTGACACTCAAACAAAGTGATTAAAAACATAATAAGGATAATTAACATGCCTCTCATTCAAAATGTAATAACTTTATTGCAAATCAAAAAAGTCATTTTGATATGTAGCATATGAAGAATATAAAGTTTGTGTACGATGTGTCATAGTGAGTGTATGAGCATGAGTGCTTCTAAATTCTAAACAACTATAGCTCAATATTGAACCACTCTTTATTTGAGAATTGGGATTTGGCCAAGTGGTTCTGTCTGTTGTGTCTCTGCTAGGTGACTGGATGCCATATGTTGTGAGTTTGGAACCCGATTGAAAACACCGTATCGGAGCAAAATACCTGTTTTGGGTGCAGCACACCCCTTATTTTTTCATCCTATTATTTCCAGCCAAAATGTAGAAGAAAACTAGCAATCGTATGTTTCACCTTCATACAAGTGTATGTAACAGCGTTTTTTTAAGGGACAATGTTTTTATGCTTCCTAATGATATGTAAGACAATAAAAGCTAATACAACAGACCTAGAGGTGTCTTTAGTGTAGAGAAATGGACTCTGTATATGTATAAAACCAGTGACACAAAACACTTTTCTACAAGGAAGTATTTCAAATAGCTTAAAAACCACATTTTGGTCTCATAACCAGATGACAATGAATCATTGTCCATATTTATTGAGTCTGCTCCATTGAAATTTGTATTCAGTGTGTCATATTTTCTGTTGGTACTTATGAATTAATTGTGTATGCAGATTTTTCAGATGAAAAGACTAGGAACAAAGCTCTAGTTTTGGATCTGTAGGTCACCTTTTCTAGATCTCCCCTATCATATAAGGTTTTTCAAACAATAGGACGATTGCATGTAAAAAACTGCTTCTACTACAATGAATTCAAACAGAAAGAAATCTATGGGTAACATCGCTTCATATTCGTATATCTAACCCTATAAATGGACTCATTGCCTACATTTACCTGTTGGTATGATCCTAGAAGTTGGACTCGGAGCTGTTCCTGTACCAGGTAGAGTAGAACTGACGGTTGGGGCAGTACCAATAGTAGATGATGAGGTTGGTCCTGTAACGATTTCACGAGTTGTGATAGGCCCAGTGCCAGGTGTAATTGTTATGGCTGGAGGTGTGCCAACTGTGGTTGTTGTTGTTGTTGGTCCTGTGCCAGATGTAGTTGTTGTAATAGGCTGTGTTACAACTCCACTTGTTGTTGTTGGTCCTGTGCCAGACGTAGTTGTCGTGGTAGGCTGTGTGACACCTCTACTTGTTGTTGGTCCTGTCCCAGCTGTGCTTGTTGTGGTTGGCCCTGTAGCAATTTCACTTGTTGTGGTTGGTCCAGTTCCAGGTGTAGTTGTTATTGCTGGAGATGTGCCAACTGTGCTTGTTGTGGTGTTGGTCCTGTCCCAGCTGTGCTTGTTGTGGTAGGCCTGTAGCAATTTCACTTGTTGTGGTCGGGCCAGTTCCAGGTGTAGTTGTTATTGCTGGAGATGTGCCAACTGTGCTTGTTGTAGTTGGTCCTGTCCAGCTGTGCTTGTAGTGGTTTGCCCTGTAGCAATTTCACTTGTTGTGGTCGGTCCAGTTCCAGGTGTAGTTGTTATTGCTGGAGATGTGCCAACTGTGCTTGTTGTGGTTGGTCCTGTCCCAGCTGTGCTTGTTGTGGTTGGCCCTGTAGCAATTTTACTTGTTGTGGTCGGTCCAGTTCCAGGTGTAGTTGTTATTGCTGGAGATGTGCCAACTGTGCTTGTTGTAGTTGGTCCTGTCCCAGCTGTGCTTGTTGTGGTTTGCCCTGTAGCAATTTCACTTGTTGTGGTAGGTCCAGTTCCAGGTGTAGTTGTTATTTCTGGAGATGTGCCAACTGTGCTTGTTGTAGTTGGTCCTGTCCCAACTGTGCTTGTAGTTGTTTGCCCTGTAGCAATTTCACTTGTTGTGGTAGGTCCAGTTCCAGGTGTAGTTGTTATTTCTGGAGATGTGCCAACTGTGCTTGTTGTAGTTGGTCCTGTTCTAGCTGTACTTGTTGTGGTAGGCCCTGTAGCAATTTCACTTGTTGTGGTCGGGCGAGTTCCAGGTATAGTTGTTATTGCTGGAGATGTGCCAACTGTGCTTGTTGTAGTTGGTCCTGTCCCAACTGTGCTTGTTGTGGTTGGCCCTGTAGCAATTTCACTTGTTGTGGTCGGTCCAGTTCCAGGTGTAGTTGTTATTGCTGGAGATGTGCCAACTGTGCTTGTTGTAGTTGGTCCTGTCCCAACTGTGCTTGTTGTGGTTTGCCCTGTCGCATATGTTGCTGTAGTGGCAGGTGGTGTACCTACTGTTGGTCTTGTTCCTGGTGTTCTAGAAGGCTCCCTCGTTGCAGTAGTTGTAGTCGTAGGTTGGCCTGGTCCTGTACTAGGACTTGGTGGTTGTTCTACAGTCGGTGTTGTGCTGACAGTCCATTGAGATGTTGTAGTTGGTCCTATAACGGTAGTTGATGGTGTTGTTGATCCAGTACCAATGGTTGAGGAGTTGGTAGACATGTGTAGAGAAACAATTTTAACTTTTAAAAAAAGGCTGCATTAAGTCAGTCATTCAAGACAAAATGAATATAACAGAAATACGTGGCCAACATCCAGGTGTGATTCTGTTCAAGAAACTGTCCTTTTCAATTTTGGTTTCTTAGTGACTTCAAATGTTCATAGATATTTGTTTTCAACAATTTCTTACCAGGCGTTGGCTTAATTGGTCGACATTCCCACAATGGACAACAACCATCATCTCCCATTAAAAACACAAATTCGCCTGGTGGACATTTTTGAGGAGCACATACTGGACAAGCTGTGAATACCAAAAATAATTCAAATTAAAGACATCAATATTGCACCATCAATTACACAGAAATAGTGTTCTCAAGAACCTTTCATTTATGACTGAGAATGTGGTAAATGTCACACATGTATATTTTGTTCCCAAAATTTTATATAGTCATAATTTTCCGTCATTGTAGCAGTTTTATATAGGGAAGTTAAAAATATTCGAATTTCCCGAAAGTGTATATTTTATTATTATGATTACTTGATGAATAAAAATACACTTACAAACGATAGCTACAAAATGACCATATACTATGATACAGTGAAGAACAAAAATTCGTGCCCTTTTAACTCACAAGAAAACTTTACATAAGTGACCCCTTACTTTATTTGATAACAAAAGTGTATTAAAGTTGGACTCCAAACTGTCATTTCGGCAAACTGTATTCAAAACAAATGGACAACTTTCACCACTTACGAGTTGTTGGAACTGGTGGATTGTATGGAGGTGTCTCTGATGTTTCTGAAAATCAAACCAAATGTATACAAGATGATTAGTGTGAAACATGTCTATATGCCCTTCTGTGATGGTGTAATGCTTATCTACACACTTCTAAATCCGAATATTAATAATATGTTACACGTTTACAAAAGTTATGGCAGGAGAAGAGGACAAGGGGCTACTTTGGTATTCGGTTCCTTAAACTCACCAAACACTTCTCAACATATAACTGCTGGTGAGAAAGAATCTCCACCAGCCAGCTCTTTTCCCTAAGGAAAACACCTGAAAGATATGTCAGGTACTGCTGTATGACCTGACACTTTTATTATCCGTTTACCTCCCTTCCCAGCAGATTGTACAACTGCACCAGCTTCTCCCAAGATGTTGACTACATCTCCATAGCCGTATCTGTGTGCATGGTCATTTTGTCTCGATAAGATTGCAGCAATGTGGAGCTGCATGTCGTGAAAAGTTTTTTCAAAGAAATATTTATCATCGGAGATGACTAGGAAACGCCCTAATGCTATATATTTTTAAAAGCAGAGTACGCAAAGTTGAGTATGGCAGCAATGATTTACCCAATAGAAGACGGGAATGAATATGATGGGTAAAAAAACCTCAACTTGGAATTCATAATAAAAATTAAGTTGAAGTGAAAACCTTGACACTATATATATATATATATATATATATATATATATATATATATATATATATATATATATATATATATATATATATATATATATATATATATATATATATATATATATATATAAGTATATATATATATATATATATATATATATATATATATATATATATATATATATATATATAATGTATGATACATATACTATATCTGTATCATATTTCAGTTCTAACAAGGGCATATGTATGAAAAAACGACATT
This sequence comes from Ptychodera flava, assembly GCF_041260155.1. NCBI lineage: Eukaryota > Metazoa > Hemichordata > Enteropneusta > Ptychoderidae > Ptychodera > Ptychodera flava. Next base: position 17,073,592 of record NC_091944.1, on the reverse strand, counting down.
TTATTTTTCATTTTCTATCATAGTTCTAAAGTGGGGGATTGAAAGACTGACACTCAAAAAACTGATTAAAAACATGATAAGCAAAATTAACATGCCTCTCATTCAAAATGTAATACCTTTATTGCAAAACAAAACAGTCATTTTGATATGTAGCATATGACGGACATAACGTTTGTGTACGATGTGTCATAGTGAGTGAACGAGCATGAGTGCTTCTGAATTCTAAAATGTGTGGAGAGTCATAGTCAGAAAAATTTAACAACTATAAGCTCAATTATTGAACCACTCTTTATTTGAGAATCGGGATTTGGCCAAGCTGTTCTGTCTGTTGTGTCTCTGCTAGGTGACTAGATGCCATATGTTGTGAGTTTGAAACCCGATTGAAAACACCGTATCGGAGAAAAATACGCTGTTCTTGGTGCAGCACCCCCTTATTTTATCATCCTATTATTTCCAGCCAAAATATAGAAGAAAACTAGCAATCGTCCTTTCACCTTCATAGAAGTGTAAGTAGCAGCGATATTTAAGGGACGATGCTTCCTAATTATATGTTTGACAATAAAACCTAATAGAGCAGACCTAGAGGTGTCTTTGGTGTAGAGAAATGGACTCTGGTATATGCATAAAACCAGTGACACCAAACATTTTTCTACATAGAAAATATTTCAAATAACTTAAAAACCACATTTTGGTCTCATGAACAGATGATACCGAATTATTGTCCATATGTTTGAATCTGTTCCATTCAAATTTGTATCCATTTGTGTCATATTTTCTGTTGGAATTTGTGACTTAATGTTGTGTGCAGATTTTTCAGATGAAATAACTAAGAACAAAGAACTAGTTTGGATCTGTAGGTCACCTTTTCTAGATCTCCCCTATTATATAAGTTTTTACAAACAGTAGGACGATTGCAAGTAAAAAACTGCTTCTACTACAATGAATTCAAACAGAAAGAAATCTATGGGTAACATCCCTTCATATTGGTTCATTTAATCAATAAATGGAAATGTTGCCTACGTTTACCTGTTGGTATGATCCTAGAAGTTTGACTCGGAGCTGTTCCTGTACCAGGTAGAGTAGAACTGACGGTTGGGGCGGTACCAATGGTAGATGATGAGGTTGGTCCTGTAACGATTTCATGTGTTGTAGTAGGTCCAGTGCCAGGTGTAGTTGTTATGGCTGGAGGTGTGCCAAATGTTGTTGTTGTAGTTGGTCCTGTGCCAGATGTAGTTGTTCTGATAGGCTGTGTACCAACTGGCCTTGTTGTGGTTGGTCCTGTAACAATTTCACTTGTTGTGGTCGGTCCAGTGCCAGGTGTAGTTGTTATGGCCGGATGGGTGCTAACTGTGCTTGTTGTTGTTGGTCCTGTGCTAGATATAGTTGTTGTGATAGGCTGTGTACCAACTGTACTTGTTGTGGTTGGTCCTGTAACAATTTCACTTGTTGTGGTAGGTCCAGTGCCAGGTGTAGTTGTTATGGCTGGAGGTGTGCCAACAGTGCTTGTTGTGGTTGGTCCTGTGCCAGATGTAGTTGTTGTGGCAGGAGGTGTGCCAACTGTGCTTGTTGTGGTTGATCCTGTGCCAGATGTAGTTGTTGTGATAGCTTTTGATGATAAGGGGTACAAACACATATGGTTTGACAATATAAATATATGATGCTTAAAACATTTTTCCGATTATTTACATGTGTGTAATATACTTTCTGCAAGATTAGTATCATCGATTAATTTGAAAATGATCAGACAAAGCAAATCGCGCATACTGAACGGCAATTCCACCTGATCACATTCATCTTATCATATCATGGGTACAATATTGAATATTAAACAAATTCTTTATCGTATTAAAAACAGAGGTAGCTTTTCGATATTTTATTTATCTACCGATTTACTGTTGACCAACCGAGCCATAAATCTTCATCAAATCCAGATAAGATAAACAACACTGATCGGATAGAATACAATGTGTAGTATTTGTTTAGCTCAGCCCACTTAGTAATTTTAGATGCTCTGTCGAGGAAATGAACTGTGTATAGTTTTTATGAACACGTCTGGCCGCAGCTGGAATCCAAATCACCAGGCATCAAAACGACCCTTACATCAGTCTGTTTTGTTGTGCAATGCCATTAATCAGCAAGAGTCGGAGAGGAAATAAATGACGACGAGTGATGAGGGAGCTATTTAAGGAAACACATGTGTCGTTTGTTGCCTACATTCGCTCGTAAAAAAGTGTTTTGAAGGTGAACTTGTGAAGAACCACTGTGAAAATTGTCTCAGCTATTTTGATTGTGCCACACTGCCATCTTTGTGTGACTGACACCACTATGCACTGCATCGTAGTATGTAAATATTCGCATGTATATAAGATGTGGGCCTAATTAGCTCATCTGGAATCTTTCCAGTCAATTTGCAGCTTTGCAAATCGAAAAACCGAAATCAAATGTAGGAAGATTTAGACTCTAGCCGGTCCTGAAGTTTGCTTATAATTGAACTGGCTTTACCACCGTTATACCAGAAATTAGGGCTATTTTGATTCAGTTTTATTTATGCCTGACTGTTTCAGTCAAGTTCAAGAACTGCGTAATATGTTTGGTCTCTTGTTCATATAGTCGTAGAACATGTGTACAAACCGGGTTTTGCAGTATAATATGCACTTGACTTTCATGTTGTCCGATAGATTTTTGAAAATAATTTTATAATCATTAAACAAGCTAAGGAAGGTCATCCATAGGGACTTGTTAAACAACATTTAATAGCAATGAACACGATTGGAACTAATTTGGGAGAATTGGATAGTGAATTATTGTGTGTTTATTCTGCAAATGTAATCTCATCTGCCTTTCCTTTTACACTATACACTTGTTTTTATGAGTAATTTGTAATATTTGAACATTCATCCATAGGGCACCTAAAACTTTTGAGAAATTTGAAAAATATGGAAATCCAATTATCCCAAATTAGTTCCGATCGTTTTAATGTTTTCCGATGAGGGATTTCAGGTGACGAGTGCAAAGGAGAGGGGAAGAAGCAGACAATGGATTATGACGTACAAATAACTTCTCTGATAAGCTCTGCGTCGCCGACAACACAGCTAAATTTGCCTGTGGGAGGTCGATGCCAAACATTAAATCAATGTTTTCAAATGATACTCCGATTTCAATACAGAACATTCGGTCAATAGAATGTCTGTAAGACCTAAAATACTTATACGTTTTAACAATGAGTGTTGTCAGTTGGATGGTTTTCTCTTTCACCAATTCAATGGCTACACAATAATTGCAGACACTGTAAATTCCAAATGTTAGATTTATTTGTAGTTATTGGTTTGCGAAAATGAGGCTCGTGTGATTTAAAGTCTTTTAATATATCGATCGTCAATTGGTACATCGACATATCAGTGTACAGGGAAAGGTACAAAATGAGAATCTTGTAAATATCTAAGTTTATGCTCAAATACCTATACATTTTCAGTAGATATCCCATCTGTAGATGGGATTATGAACTGCTGTCAATCTTAAAACCCCAGTGCTGCTAACTTTTGATGGTTTTTTCATTATTTTTATTTTATAAATCAATTGCAACTTCTTATTCTATTCCCCAAAGAACGATGAAATACCCCCTATTTAGCTTGTCAACCTAGTGTCTATATGTGTAAACTGCATGGTAATTGTTTACATTTAAATTCCAGTCCGAACCAGAAGTCAGTTTTCAACAATAACAATGCACTTTACAACCATAGGGGCTGAGTTGACAAGCTGGATACTGTGTATATCAATATTCTTTGGGGAGAAGAACAAGGAATTATGGTTCACATTCAAAATAAAAATGGTGAAATTATCATCAAAAGTTAGCAGCACTGGGGCTTTAACAATGTCCCATTATTGCATACAACAATCAGTCACACGAAATTCTGCCTTTCAATCAGACAACCTGAGAAAATGAGTTCATGAAACAGCTGCTTTCCTTCCTCTTCAGTGTGACGTGTGTATTATTTGGACAGGGTGAAAATATTGGAGGCCTCTAAATTTTCTCAGAAATTTTAAGGCCCCTAACAAACCTTTTATCATGGCACCCATCCCAATTATCTCCCAGAGTCGTCCTTCTGTGAACCTCTTTGACTGCTAAAAACTCTTAGCATACTGAAGTAAATCTAAAAAGACTTGGCAGACACTCGCCACAGTTTTTGAAATACGAAGATGTGACATTTTGAAGGGCATTTAGCAGTGTCACATTAAATGCTTTCTAAGTTGAAGCCATATAGCTACTTCAAAGTTTGATGGAACGTGGATCAGATATTGGTCACAATAACGTATGGGTGAACTAAAAGACGTATTGCAGTTTGATGTCCAATGATTGCTAATGTACATGTTAAATGAATGATTGATTTTTCCTTTTATCTTTTGAATGGCTGCATCAAATTCCTGGTGATATCTATCACAAGAGAACATTAGCATGAAGAAATACATTTTGCAGTTCATGTCAATTAGTTATTAGTAGTCTTACACCCAAACTGCTACTCTTACAAAATTCCACATTTGTGGGAAAAACAATATTGAGTCAGAGAAAAACAACACAAAATTGCGCACAACCTATAGTGGAACAAGGGAGCGTTTTCAGTGAAGTGATGTTTCACCAAGCTTGAGTCATATATCTACATTTAGGAACTCACTGCATGCAGAGAGTCCTTCATACCTTGTAATTATGCCAAGTTTAATTAAAACAGAATGGTCATAAACACACATTCACAAAGATTGAACAATTATGAGATACCGACCTTTGCAAAAAGCAAGCTCCTATTACCTGATCACCATATATACATACAGTAACTGAGCAAAATCCTCGTACTTAAGAATGAAGATAATGTTTGCGTGCTCACATTCACCCTGACAAAATCTGTGATGGGGAATCTAACAATGGGGCTAATACAAATCACCTTATATTCGTATGCCTGAAAGATGTTTGCAAATACAGATGATTCCATTATATGCCTCTCTCGAACTGTTGTCAAGAACACTGCTTCTCATAAAGATATTCTCTCATCATATCTTGATTTGAGGTGTCTGCGTCTTACTTAACATTCATCGATCAATGCGGTGAAATCAGAAGGTTTTAATTCATGGCACTAAGAATGTTAAATACAGGCATACCATAGCTGTTATTATAGAAATAACGGGCGACGTGCTGACCATTAACGTTTATTTGGGCAAGGGCGAGAGGAAAGCCAAATATTAACGGGCGAGGATTGCCGAGCCCATTAATTTGACTTTCCTCGAGCCCGCGCCCATAAGTAAACGTTAATGGTCAGAGCGGAGTCTGTTATTTCCATTATATTATCAGCGAACCCAAGAAAACCGTCCAAATTTCCGAAAATTTCAGGAACGAACGACAACTGGGACCCAGAATCTGAGCAATACGCGACGCACTGTCACGCGCGCGGTAAAAAATTGGCAAATCCGGAGATGTTTTCAGAAAAAAGTATCTCAACTTGACCTACAAGTGCTCCATTTTATTTTGTAATTGATTATGATTTACGTTTGAGGTGTAAAGTTACGATACTTTGAGTTGTTAATCTTATTATTCATATTCACGGGCATGTAAACAAACCATTACTGTGTATCTGTGGTCAGTCACGTGGTTCAGCTAGACCAATCAAAATGCGACGGGCAGGGTACGGTAATATAATGATGCAATAACTTAACGATATACACTAAAAGTGAAAACTGTTCTATATATTAACTGATCTTACCTGTTTGGCTTGTTGGTACAGGGGTGGTTGTGGCATTCTTAGGTCTAGTAACAGTCGGGAAATGTGTAGGAGGA